>NC_091933.1:42990292-43220292 GCF_041260155.1 Ptychodera flava | reverse complement strand
AATCAAGTGTAAATTTTCAATATGGAAATTTTTCTCCGCACATGTCAATATTCTTTTCATTTCCCATAATTAACTCAATATAACTGCAATTCTATCTTTTCCTCATTTTTAATTACAAAATTATGAAATATTTTATTCACACATAATGATTTTTAGATCCTGTTTGTAATATCTATGTATACCTCTGGAAGAGAATCAGTCAGTGTCCATTGTCTCTATGTATTGATGTATGTATGTATGTATGTATGTATGGATGTATGTATATATGTATGTATGTATATATGTATGTATGTATGGATGTATGTATGTATGTATGTATGTATGGATGTATGTATATGTATGTATGTATGTATGTATTTGTATGTGTATATGTATGACAGTGTGTATGTGTATATTTATATATCTATATCTCATGTATGATAACCGAAAACAATTATTGTAATAAAACACTGCCATTAATAACAAATTGTTATATGAGAAAAAGATTGAAAAATAGTTGCCATTGGCTCTAATCTAGTTCAGCCTCATACTCAGAATTACACTGATCTACAATCTGTATTTAAAATCACAACTATTCCATGGTATCACAAAAAATGGAATTACAAGAAATTGATGCAACAGTCTAGAGGACACAGATATTGCCTAATTTGCAGAGAAACCACAAAAATTGTTTGTGAGACATAAATCTCAATTTATACAATATACAATTTAATTTACAAATCTTTTTTTTCAAAAAGTTCTCTATAATGCAATTGATTGTCCATTGACACCCAACAAAAGAATTACTGTCAACTTCATTTGAAGCAATATCCTTCCAATAAAGTGAACATTTGATTTCCTAAGATTTTTCTAGCTGCCAATTACCATATAAAATGTCTTATCAGCATTTATAGTTTATTTATTCATTTCAATTACACCAATTTAGATCTGTCTGAAATTCTGAATTTACACCAGCAATAGCATATGTAGTGGATAGAATATGTACTAAGTATATGTATTTATATATGTACGTATATATGTTGGATGTATATATGTTTGATATATGTAATTGTATATATATATTTGCATGTACATGTGTATGTGTATATGTTTATGTTTATTTGTGTCCCTCCATTAAAAACTAAGAGCCACACCTTGTATCAACTAAATATTCAATTCAAACATTTGTTCAAACAATATGCAAATGAGTTTGGGAAACGTGAAAATGTAAAATCTCTAGAATTCAGGAATTTATCACTCAGATATCTCTAATATTTAATTTGAAGTTACTTTCTGATCATATATTTATTACCATAATAGAAAAATGAATAATTTGTTATGATAAGATGGCAGTGTTTGGTGTCAAATTTTATAAAAAATCGTCCGAAAACATACAATAGTAATGGTGACTTTTGCAATTTTTGTCTCTCTTCAAAGTTATTCTATAACTTCCAACAACACTTAGGAACAACCATATGATTTATGTATCTAGATTTAGTTATACTGTCCTGATTCCAGTATCAATGATAAATTTTTTGGCCAATTTCCCTTGCAGAAATGGGTAGGGTACATTATTACTTCTATCAGTTCTGGGCTGGATAGGGTACGTTATTACTTCTATCAGTTCTGGGCTGGATAGGGTACATTATTACTTTTATCAGTTCTGGGCTGGGTAGGGTACATTATTGCTTCTATCAGTTCTGGCTGGATAGGGTACGTTATTGCTTTTATCAGTTCTGGGCTGGGTAGGGTACATTATTGCTTTTATCAGTTCTGGGCTGGGTAGGGTACATTATTGCTTTTATCAGTTCTGGGCTGGGTAGGGTACGTTATTGCTTTTATCAGTTCTGGGCTGGGTAGGGTACGTTATTGCTTTTATCAGTTCTGGGCTGGGTAGGGTACATTATTGCTTTTATCAGTTCTGGCTGGGTAGGATACGTTATTGCTTCTATCAGTTCTGGGCTGGGTAGGGTACATTATTGCTTTTATCAGTTCTGGGCTGGGTAGGGTACATTATTGCTTTTATCAGTTCTGGGCTGGGTAGGGTACGTTATTGCTTTTATCAGTTCTGGGCTGGGTAGGGTACATTATTGCTTTTATCAGTTCTGGGCTGGGTAGGGTACGTTATTGCTTTTATCAGTTCTGGGCTGGGTAGGGTACGTTATTGCTTTTATCAGTTCTGGGCTGGGTAGGGTACATTATTGCTTTTATCAGTTCTGGGCTGGGTAGGGTACATTTAATATTGCTTTTACCAGTTCTGGGCTGGATATGGTACAATTTTCTTTCTTTAAAATTCGAGACAAATCAGCACCTGTGCACAATCATATGTTAAAGGAAATACTCACGAAAACAAACATTTATGCCATGCACTGGTAATATTCTAAACTTCGACAAATAATATCATATTATTTATTATTATCATGTTGAGAACACAATATTTCTACTTTCTGAATTCCTGAATTTATGAAGTAGAATTAGTGCTTGACTGTCTTCGAGTAAAACAAATCCTATGATGCTTTGGACGGTTTGGAAAAGGTCATCGCCCGATATGTCAAAGACCTATATTTTTATGCTAATCTTCTTACGATGAAAAGGCAACTAAAATTTTGCAGGCAGTCTTGTCATGAAGAACCTTGGGGAGCTTTACACGTAATCGGTAGTTGTATTACAAATTGTGATGGGACCCTCATAACAGCTATGTACAGTAGTTTTCAAAGATATATTTTCTTGACAATTTGAACACAAACACTGCAATCAAGTCTTGATACAAGCGACCGATATAGCTCCGCTGTGTTTATGTACAGAATAACTATTTTTGACACATGTTGATGAAGAAGGTGGAAATCTTTGATAACTCAATGCAGTGGCCAGAAAAATGTGGCTAAAATAAGCTGCAAAAATACAAAATTGAAGATTTCATCATACTTTGAATATATCACATCCGATCATCCCTAAGAACATGTCAACCAAAGCTATCTGATGAGTAGTTTTTTGAGAATAAAATATTCTGACCAAAAATGGCAACAATTGCCCCCCAAAAATAAAAATTGCAGATTTCATCATAATTTCAAAATATCACACTTAGTTATACCAAATTTCAAAGCTGTTAGACCAGTACTTTTTGAGAAACGCATTTTTTGACCAAAAATGGGAAAATTGCCCCAAAAATTCAAAATTGCAGATGTCATCATTATTTCAATAAATATCATTTAGTTCATCTATGGAAACCTACCAAATTTCAAAGCTATCAGATGAGTAGTTTTGGAAATACACATTTTTTGACCAAAAATGGCAAAAATTGCCCCAAAAATACAAAATTACAGATTTCATCAGAAATTCAATATATATTACTAAGCTTATCTGTAGAAACCTGTATACCAAATTTCAAAGCTATCAGACCAGTACTTTTTGAGAAACACATTTTTTGACCAAAAATGGCAAAAATTGCCCCAAAATTACAAAATTGCAGATTTCATCATTATTTCCATAAATATCATTTAGTTCATCTGTAGAAACCTCTATACCAAATTTCAAAGCTATCAGATGAGTAGTTTTGGAAATACACATTTTTTGACCAAAAATGGCAAAAATTGCCCCAAAAATACAAAATTACAGATTTCATCAGAAATTCAATATATATTACTTAGTTCATCTATAGAAACCTGTATACCAAATTTCAAACTATCAGACCAGTACTTTTAGAGAAATACATTTTTTGACCAAAAATGGCAAAAATTGCCTTAAAAATGCAAATTTGCATATTTCTGCACAATTTGAACAAATCTGAAATAGATCATCCCTAGGGACATATGTACCAAATATCAAAGCTATCTGACCAGTACTTTTGAAGGAGATTTTTAAAGATTTTTTTACCAAAAATGACAAAAATTGCCTTAAAAATACAAATATGCAAATTTCACCACCATTTGAACAAATCTGATTTAAGTAACCCTAAGCAAACTGCATATCAAATTTCAAAGCAATCGAACGAGCGGTTTCAGAGAAGAAGATTTTTTTACCAAAAACACAAAAAAATGCCCCAAAAATACAAATATGCAAATATTCACCATGATTTGAACAAACTGAAGTAAGGGCACCCCAAGTGAACTGCATATAAAATTTCAAAGCAATTGGACTTGTGGTTTCAGAGGAGAAGGCAATTGTTGACGGACGACGGACGCCGGACGCCGGACGACGACGGACGACGACGGATAATCAACCTATTTGATAAGCTCCGCGTCGCTGACAGCGGAGCTAATAAAGCGAGAGACAAATATCAATGTTGAAGTTGACTTTTTAAAAATCGAAATTTACATCTCTTTCACAGTCCATCTGGTTTATATCTAAATTTTTAAGGTTTAAATGCTCAAAATTCTAAGTGTTCCTATTTTAAAAGTTCTGGGAAAAAAAATCTGAGTGACAAGTAGTTTGATAATACCAGCAGTACCAGTATTGCGTCATATCAACTTACCAATATTTGAAATACAATAGGTAGTTTAGAACCATGATATTTTTTCCTGTGAAAATATCTCACCAATCTCAGGAGGGGATTGGAAATTTAGAGAAGGATGCTAAAAAGCAACATAAACCCTTTCTCATTGAATTTGCATACAAAACAATAAAATAATAGGGACTTGGTACAGACATGCTCGCTAGGTGACTCCCTGTGGAACTAAAAGTCCCATCAATGATGATGATGTCGATGATGATGATAATAATAATAATAATAATAATAATAATAACAGTAACAATAATCCACTGTGAAAATGAGTGATCAAAGACGCTACATTAAATATTACACATTGTTACAAATTACAAATTATTACATATAAAAAATTAAAATAGGTAAGTAAAATGAGAAAAGTTCACAGCTAAGAAATATATACAAGTGAAAAAGTTTAAAAATTATCAAAAACAACACTTCGCACATCAACTCATCTGGTAAACTTATATCACCTAAAAAATGTACATAAAAGATTAACTAGAAGCTAATGATGGTGATGATGATGATGATGGTGATGGTGATGATTATGATGATGATGATGATTATGATGATGATGACGACGATGATGACAACGACAATTATGATGCTGATGATAATATTGATAGAGGCACAGGTCCAGAGTCTGTTCCATCTTTCTCGAAGTGGTAGATGAAGATCAATAATAATATTCAGCAACATATTCAGAGAATTCCATCAGTTGTAAACAGTGATTTCAATATATCCAAGAAGGCAAAAAAATTCTGATCACAATATTGCATCCTTTTTCCACTTCTACAAAACAATTGTTTTGATTTGTCCTTTTGAGATAAAACAATTCCTAGATAGATAATTGGCATTACAGCTTGTGTAACAATCTAGTGGAAGAATGAGGAGTATGAAAGAATGAATAAAGTAAAAATGGCATATCTGCCAACTCTTTAAACCCCCCCCAAAAAAAAATCCCATTGCTCATTAATATCACATCAGTACACAGCTTAAAATGTGAGACATATAGTTTTGAGACTTTAGAATTTTGGCTAGGACAATATATCTGTAAAATTAATAGAAACAGATAAAAATAGACACTTATAGGAATATTTTAAGGATGAAGGAGTTTTGCTTGAAATCTAAGCAACAGATATTCTTTTATTAAAACGATAGATTATCATAAAGCACGATGGCAAATGTAATATAGTTTCAAATGACACTGACTGGCTGTACATAAATACCTTAATCTCTTCAACCTTTTGTGTCACATTAAAATTACAAGAAAATGGTAATTTTGCCCAGGTATTACACTGTCCACTGTTTGGTCTAGCTTACATCTAATTCAAAGAAACGTATTGTTATCAGTCTGAGTAATTTGTATGATAAAAAAATGAATAAATGGAATAGGACTGAAAAAAATGAGCCTTTGTTACGTACACATCTCCCCATTACTACAAGAAACTAAACTTTTTGAGTCAGAAATGTCAATATGCAGCCTAGGAGTAGAACATATACATCTCATGGCCATAGGGCATCTGTGAAATTTTACACCAAGAATGAATTGCTCCTGAAAGCAAACTATCATGTGCTACAGAAAGTGATTTTATGGATAAACTGAATGAAATGACAGTTACATTGATGCATCAAGGTATATAGTGGTTTTCAATTTGATAGTTTCATTAAAATCAACTTATGCATATGGTGCTGACTGGCTTGCTTCATCGATAGTTGCATTTTTAGCAAGTGGATGACAATTATTGTTTCCCCAACAAACTAGAATTAAACTTGTTTCTGATCTCTACCTATTTGGCATTTTATACAACTTATGTTATCTTTACAGGTGTACACTCTGAAATGGCTCACAGCTTTATCAGAGGAATGTCACCTCTTGATCTCTTCTTCTGTCAATGACATTCTTCCTGTCTTTTTCTTGAAATAATAGTGAAAATATCTTGTGACTTACCCCTTGTCTTGTACGATATATCTAACATGTCCCGACCTTGCATGTACAAATCAAGAGCCTATAGCAAATATGGGGCATAGGAAAACAAAATGTGATATTATTATGATATGTACCTTCAAGTTTTATTACAAACTGCTATTCTGTAAGAGTATGTTTATATATGCGTGTTGTACTTAAAATCATTGACACTGTGTTCATTACAGTCTGAACTTTTAGATGTCTTAAAACAATTTAAACTTGATTGGTGTTCTTTTCTGTGTCATTCCAAGTTAAGCTTACTGTCTTCTGGCAATTGTATTTGCAACTTAGTGATCACCACATGAATAAATGAAATGCTCCATTTTATCAAATTTTTAAAGAATATTTTCAATGATTGTTTTTCCCAATGCATAAATCAAATTTTGGATAACGAGGTGAGCTCACCTTCATATGCTATGATTGCAATCAGAGAACTGCTGAAAATCAGAAAATATTGATAATTTGAAATAAAGGGATTAACAAATCAGCATTTGAGAATTTTTCTGTCTCTATGAGAGGCAACAATTGACTTTTAAAATTAAAATCATAGTACACATGATAGCAGGCCTATATATATGGTTCCGAGACCGAGTATCATCTAACAACCAATAAATTCCATATAATGACTTTCTCTTCTCTGATGTATCTCCACGACCTTTTTTCCTGTCTCCCACTGGAATTCCTTGATGTGCCAATGTTGCACAGTCTCTCAACACCACAGCAACAATTATAAATGTGAGTCTGATTTCCAAGACATGGTTCCAGACGGACTACGGCCAATTGTTACTGTATTTGCAAACTTCAGAAAATCATCTGCATGGGTTTAGATAATTTTTTGAAAAAATGATAGTGTGCAACTCTGCTTTGTGCGCATACTACAGAAATAATCACAATTTACCATTCAGATGGCAATGGTCAAATAAAATTTTCTTGAAACTGAAAGTTACTTGAAAAGTGACAATAATCAGTGAATTCCATCTTTTCCAAGACTTGTAGTTGTTAAAAAATGCTTCTTGAATGAAAACAGGCTCAATATACATTGTATTTTACATTTTACACTCACATTTACGAAACAGAGTAAAGCTATATCAGATCACTGAAGCACAAATCCAAAAGGTGCCGTCATACATTACAAACCAAAAATGATAAACAGAGTACATGACTCTAAATAATAGTGAGTTGAAAATGGAATTGAAACATAATGAATGAAGCACAATGCCAAGTTTCAGAAATATGAAAGAACTAGTGGACTTTGAATTCTTCCGATAGTAAACACACAGATAAAAACCCACTGACAACCATCAACTTTTTCTGAAAAAAATTGTGCTGGTTGTATGTCTGCTCTGTAAAAGTAATCACGTCAAAAGCTTGTAGATTTGCCTTGGATTGTTCATCTTCGCTTGCTAAGGTCTCTTGTCTGGGCAGCTGGATGCTTCCGAAAAATAGACGGACCCGTGCGAGCGGACCATGTGGATTGTTCAACTGAGTTTAATTACATGTACTTTCATTTAATGTTTTTGTAAAAGCGGAATGTCCCAGGAATCCTAAGATGTTTATTTTGATGAGATCATTATCAGGACCTGCTGCAGGGAGGTGAAATTCTCAGAACTGCTGGTAGTCAATCGCATGTCCACAAGCTGTTACTTTGATTACTTGAATTATTCTTTTTGAACTGTTTAGAGATCTTCATCTAATCTCAAAATTATATGCTCTGTGACGATGCATACCAAGTCTACATCTCCTTTCACATATACTCCAGTTGGCCAATATGTCATCACCGACCTGAACTTGGTTGAACATCACATTCGCAATTATCTTGTGGAACCAAGTTCAGAGAACCTAGCTAGCTCACAGGATCAACCGGAACCGTAATTTTAAGATCATTTGGACTCTGTTGAAGAATATGCCAGGAAATGGGCTAAAAGGGAGGATGTATATAGCATTTATGCCATGCACTGGTAATATTCTAAACTTCGACTAATAATATCATATTATTTATCATTATCATGTTGAGAACACAATATTTCTTATAATTGGTAACTCATCAATGTGACTTCAAAGAGTAATAAATAATTCTTGAATTTATGAAGTAGAATTAGTGCTTGACTGTCTTCAAGTAAAACAAATCCTGTGATGCTTTGGACGGTTTGGAAAAGGTCATCGCCCGATATGTCAAAGACCTATATTTTTATGCTAATCTTTTTACGATGAAAAGGCAAATAAAATTTTGCAGGCAGTCTTGTCATGAAGGACCTTAGGGAGCTTTACACGTAATCGGTAGTTGTATTACAAATTGTGATGGGACCCTCATAAACAACTATGTACCGTAGTTTTCAAAGATATATTTTCTTGACAATTTGAACACAAACACTGCAATCAAGTCTTGATATAAAGCAAGAGACAAATATCAATATTGAAGTTGACTTTTTAAAAATCGAAATTTACATCTCTTTCATAGTCCATCTGGTTTATATCTAAATTTTTAAGGTTTAAATGCTCAAAATTCTAAGTGTTCCTATTTTAAAAGTTCTGGGAAAAAAATCTGAGTGACAAATAGTTTGATAATACCAGCAGTACCAGTATTGCGTCATATCAACTTACCAATATTTGAAATACAATAGGTAGTTTAGAACCATGATATTTTTTCCTGTGAAAATATCTCACCAATCTCAGGAGGGGATTGGAAATTTAGAGAAGGATGCTAAAAAGCAACAGAAACCCTTTCTCATTTAATTTGCATACAAAACAATAATGGACTCAAGTTAAGAGAACCTAGCTAGCTCACAGGATCAACTGGAACCATAATTTTAAGATCATTTGGACTCTGTTGAAGAATATGCCAGGAAATGGGCTAAAAGGGAGGATGTATAGAGCTATATCTGTGAGGGGTCCGTGGCTGTATTGGTCGACTTAAATGACAAATTTGCAGAAGACCCTATCCTGTATATAAAAGATTGGATGCTATTAAGTGTTTGAGTGACATTCATGACAAAGATGTTGTCGTCCCTGCTGATAAAGTTGCCAATAATGTCGTATTTGTCTGTAAGAAGTATTACTTTGAATGTCTTATAGCCGAACTTAGAGTAACTTAGATCTCCACCAACTCAACCTACAGACAATCAATGTTCGACAAACTGAAATGTTGGCAAACCATAAGTCATTCAGGGATAATTTTAATGTTACAACAAAGGATGACCACAATAAGTTGCCTAGCTTATACTGGATACCCAAACTCCACAAAACACCAAACAAAGCTAGGTTTATCACAGGGTCTTCAAAATGTTCAACAACTATGTTTAAGACTTAATTCTATTCTTTGTACAATTAAACAGGGTCTTCAGGCATACTGTGATATTGTCTTTTCTGGAAAATTAAATGTGGATATTAAAAAATGCAAAGCAAAGATCTATTTAAAAAATAAAGTCTATTAAAACTTTCAATTTTTCCACATTGTATACCACAATACCACATGATAAATTGAAAGAACGCTTGAAAAACATCATCAACCAAGCATTTTTCTACAAAAATGGTTCACACTGTTACAAATATATTATGGTATAATTCTACATATTTTTTTAAGAATATTACTAATTCTTAAGTTTTTTATACCGGAAAAGACATCAGTATGCTTGATTTCCTCATTGACAAAATATTTGTTGAATTTGGAGGACACATTTTCCAACAGTGTATAGGAATTCCTATGGGTACTAACTGTGCTCCCTTGCTTGCTGACTTATTTCTGCACTAATCATACGAGGCAGAATTTATCCAAAATTTAATTGAATAGAAAAAGGTCTCGGCAGCTAGAACTTTCAACCATACATTTAGATGCATAGACGACATGGGCATGATTGTGATTATAATTGTCTTCGCAGCTTGTATACTAGCACTGCATGGCAGGGCTGTTACTAGTTATGCCTCCTGGTAACACACAGCCTTGTAAAGTATAGCTATACCAGCATCTATGCCAAATGATTGTGTTGACAATTCAATTTGTCCAGACAAGAATTCATTTGTCAACAATAGTATATGCATATTGGAAATCATGGGTTGTATTTGCAGGGACCATGCTTTATACAGAATATAACTTTTATGGAGTGTCAAAATGACAAGTGCAATCTTTACCATTAGTCTGCTCCCTACTTATTGATTTTTAACCCATTGATCTGAATTTTATTTGTATTTACATATAATTCACATCAAAGGCTAAAGATGTACCTAGTAAACAAATATGAAGGCAGCTAGATAAGGGACTGGTCAGTTTCTTCAGCCTTGGGGGGGGGTCACCATGTTTTTGAAATGCCCAATAGGGGGGGGGGGGGGGGGGGGGGGTCAGTGTGTTTTTGAATTTTGACACAGGCTCATCATTGCCTAAAATGCTAGTGTCAGCCACAAATTTCATCATTCAGTTTTATTTTTCGGCGCGCCCTTCGGGCGCGTAACTTTAATAATCAGTCATATTTTTCAGCACGCCCAACTTTAACATATCAAGCATACATACATCAGAGATATCTGTATGTTCAATATTTTTCAGCGTGCTCTTCAAGCTCATTACTTTAATATATCAGACATTTTTCAGCATGCCCTTCAGGTGCATGACTTTAATATACAAGGCATATATATCAGAGATATCAGGATGTTTCATATTTTTCGGCGCGCCCTTCGGGCACCATACTTTAATAAATCAGAGATATCTTGATGTTTGCTTAGTGAAAGTGTACCATTATGAAATCTGCATTTCATATGAAAAGGATGACAAATTCCTGATACTTTTCTGTTCTCTCTATGAGAATTCAGTATGAGAAAGCAACATGCACAAATACAATATATATTTGATGCAATGACTTATTTTAGAGATAGAAAAATGTTGTGAACAAAATAACAGTTAAAGAAGGCAGTTTTTGTCATTATTAGCTGTGCTTTTATGGTTTCAATGTTACCAGAAAAGGTCCTCTCAGTCACTGTACACATCAGATTTGGCTAAAAAAGCTCTCTATGGCTCCTCAGGAGATTTAATAGGATGGTTGGCAAGTCTTAACACCCATCAAAATTTTTAATTCACTGCTTTTTCCTCTTTGATATTAATGATTGACATCCATTTCTGTACAACAGTTCAGGACATCTGGTTAAGCATAGAAAGTGTGAAATACATTCACAGCTCATTCAAAATACAGCTCATTCAAAATGTACTGTATTCAAACTTTAAGATTGACACTTTGAAATTCCTATCTTACAACTGACATGTCAACAATTTCATTAAAACATAGAATGACTATTTAAAATATAAATGTATGTAAAATGTAAAATATAATATATATATATATATATATATATATATATATATATATATATATATATATATATATATATATATATATATATATATATATATATATAAAATTTATGTCCACCTTTTCTTGTACCTGTGTCACGCGCCGGGGGGGGGGGGGGGGTCACCCTGTTTTCGAAATTTGGAATGGGGGGGTCACCCTGTTTTCAAAATTTGGAATAGGGGGGGTCAGCCACTTTTTGACGTCGGCAAAAAATAATCCACCGCCCCCCCCCCCCCCAAGGCCGAAGAAACTGACCAGTCCCTAAGACAAATTGAACATCATAAATGTACCTATACATCACTTTATTTGAGCATTGATCCATCCATCTCTATGCCAAATGCACATAAAATGATGCCTACTAAACATCTCATCACACAGCCAGCCCAAGAGTGCATGGGGAGTTAAAAGAATTAGTTTTCCCAAATATGCTTGTTCAAAAAATTTTCCAGGAGAAAGCAAATAAGTAACACCTTGTTAAACTCTGACAGCAAAACATTCATTACAAATTCTGTAGACTCGGTTGTCCTCGGAGTGAGTCTTGAATCTCTGGCCTTTGGCCAGACACCATTCAGCTGATAGAAAAAAGGCAACAATAGATGACATAAGAGAAGTGACCGTCCTTGTTGAGTAGTCCAAATCAGACCCATCATTAATTCAACAATTCTTCTTTGCTGATTTTTACATTATGACATATTTAATTAGCATTGTAATATGTCAATGTAGTTACTTTGTACAGAACAATCAGCATCTATAGATTGTGCAAGTTTCTACACTCATTTCAGACACTTTAATTCACAGTTCTTGGTAGTTATGTGGCGATACTAATGGTATTCATATTTCAGATTACTCTCTGTAGAAAACAAAGGACATTGTCATTTGCAAGGCTACACAAATATCAAGACTATACTTTACTAGAGGCTGCATGCAGTCTTGATTTAAATGTCACTGCCTGAATGTTGTTACTAACAATAGCATTGTTGGTCTTGGGTTTCTTCAAACACTCTAACGCAGCCAGACGCCAGGAATGGCACCCAGAAGTATGTAATTTCACCAGTATTCTGCTTAAACATCTGAAAATGACTGCTTTGGTGAAGCCACAGAAAATGTTGGCATTCTATACCCAAAAATCATGAAAAAAGTTTTGTGTTTAGTGAGCAGTTCTCAGTGAAAGAAGTGTAAAATTTGGAGACGCTGTTGTACCTACATGTTTGTGAATCTTATTCCTAGTTTTCACTTTTCCAAATCAGTGTGAAGTTGTTTTTTCACACGAAGCATGGAAAGATTGACATATGGAAATCATCCAAATCCCAATGATGTGTTCACCTGGTGAATACAAACTATCTCTTGTTTGTGTTGCTTTATGTCTGGTGACAAGGTTGAGACCTTGTTGTGTCTGGAAATTGAGGATTTGATACAATCAGAGACACTAGCTGTCACATTGCTAGGAAAGCGTGATGAAACAAACTCAAGACGTGACTTCAACTTTGGGGGAGTGGAGGCTGGGGATATTTCTGTAGAGCATGTATGGGATCAGGACTATTGCATTATCCGATTTGCCTATTTTCATCTCCGTTGGTCTGGAGGCAATCTAGGAACTTTGCTGTAGCTGTAAAAGTGGGTCAGATTTTAGCCGTATCCTGGTTATAATAATATTTGCTTTTTATGTGATTATGATTCACAGCAGATCAAAACTATCCAAACAGCAGCTTATTAAAATAGAAAGTGAATAATCCCCAGGATTGGCGAGTGTACACCTTTACTCAAACTACACAAACATCATGTGTAGCTGCATATTGTTTGTTTTTATCTGAAAATCCTCACATTATAACCATTTCAAGTTGCCGCCTCATTTTATGCTGATTGAGTCATTGGCAGAAAAATCTAGTCCAGGATCTGTGTTTAGCATTAATTTCTTCCCCAAAAAGAGCAAACAGGTCAAGAGATTATGGACGATCAGAAATATGTTCTTGCTTTGCTTGTTAATGTACAAGACAACTCACATGATGTAATAATATGCACTCACATCAGCACTGTTTGTATGTAGACACATTCATACAGGTAAAAATCTTTTGCAATCATAAAGTGAGGACGTTTTCACAGTCAGTACAATAAAAGTAACTTTTCACAAGACTGATGAATTAATACAATACACACAACATTGTAAAAGGGGGCTTTTACATTCAAAGACCAAATTCTCAGTCCCTAAATTTTCATGTTATTAGGTCATATACATGTGTTACTCCTAAAAATTTTGTTTTTCCAATTCAGAGTGTAGTATTGGGTACTTTCTGTTTTTACTATTTCAAGACAGAGAGAAATTAACAAGCGACCTAACAGCCGATATAGCTCCGCTGTGTTTATGTAGAGAATAACTTTTTTTTACACATGTTGATGAAGAAGGTGGAAATCTTTGATAGCTCATTTCAGTGGCCAGAAAAAAGTGGCTAAAATAGCTGCAAAAATACACAATTGAAGATTTCATCATAATCTGAATATATCACATTGGATCATCCCTAAGAACATGTCAACCAAAGCTATCGACTTGCAGTTTTTGAGAAACAAATTTTTTGACCAAAAATGGCAAAAATTGCCCCAAAAATACAAAATTGCAGATTTCATCGTTACTTCAATAAATATCATTTAGATCATCTACAGGAACATTTTTACCAAATTTCAAAGCTATCAGATGAGTAGTTTTGGAAATACCCATTTTTTGACCAAAAATAAAAAACTGAATTATGGTCCAGCAATACCTGTCAACAGACATACCCCATGGAATTGCTCTGACACATACATGCACAGACTACAATATGACAAGATCTGTGGTTGTACTTCCTACATTGATATCAGACAAAGGGGACATATTGCAGCAGAGTCCTTTCCACACAGTGTGTAACTTTAATATGAATCCTGATATTGTCAGAGAAATCCTGTCTGGGGGTTACATACCTCTGAATATTTGACCTGCCCCAAAGGCACTGCCCTAAAGGCATAACAGCACCTTATCAATGAGTCTGTTTCACAACAAAGGAAACTGACAAAAGATAAGAGGAAACCTTAACTGTCTGAAGGTCACAACATGTTCCATTTTTGATCTGTTTCATTTATGCACGCAACCTAATTAACTGTATCACTTTGTAAGGCGATTACTTCTGGGAATTCAGATTTTAGAAATCAAAGAGGGTGGCCTGGGGCTTATGCACTTCAAGGACAGGCTGTAGAAGTAATCATTCCATTGTTAACAAAAACTTAAAAAGTTTTTTAAAGTTTTGGTATCACATCCATTCTTGAGCACCAGAGTAAAAGAACCATTATTTTTTCTCAAGACCCAATGAGGGAAAAAAACGGCCAAAGTTTTTTTAAAATGTTACATTTCTTAAAGACCAAGACACAATGCAAGAATTTCTTGGCAAAACACCAATGAGGATTAATGCTATGATAGAGAAAGGTCAATTACAGAGAGGCAGTCCTTTAAGATTATGTGAACTGATATGCAAACCAAGGGATGTACACTGGGCCTTTAAGACTTTAAGAGTATATCTTGTGTGTTTTGATGACAGTATTATGTGAATGTGCCAACATTTCAACTACAACCTAAGTTATGCTGCAGTCTTCCATAGACAAGCTCTAAGTTGTGTGTGGCTATACAAAACACAAATGCCTCCCATATCAGCATCTTGTATTTTGACACATTCTGTGAATTAACTCGTCCACTTAATTCTCAGTTTCAGAATATTTTCTGTAATTTAAAACCAATTTTTCTCCAGCCAACATCTAGACTGAAAGATTTAGTTGTCTATGACTCTCCGCCAACTCCAACCCAAACAAGGCAATATGGTACATACAGCTTGAAAAAGGCAAAATGGTCATTGGCTGTTTATTTAGATTATTAAAACGAGATGTTCTATACTGTGTCAAAATTCGGAGTCTCAGTCGGCTTCCAGTTGTATTGCCTGGCAATTGATACTCTTCATGAACCGCTGAGAGTGACAAAGTAGACAATGTTGGCTGTAAGACTGAGAGACTCCGTTGTGAATGCCATAGGTCTCTGCCAAATCTTTAGTAACAGTATCCCAGCCTATCCAAACAACCCTACTGATACTAACAACTTTTCACGGGCTGACAGTCTGGGCAATCAGAATAACAGCCAAATTCCACACTGCCTTTTGAAGTCATATTTGCCTACCCTGGTAATTAAGCAGTTTAATTGGAGTGTGTTGGGAAGCTGTCCTGCCCACCACTGACAGCAGGGAGTTTCACCTAACATACTCTTTGAAGGTCATCACAAGAGGGCCCTTTCTTCAGTTTCGCCTCTATGCAACAACATGAAGGGTGTCATCACGATTGGGTCGTGTTATGTCGGACTCAAACTCAGTTTTCACTTTCAGGTTAAAATGATTCACTTGGCATTATACTTGTGTTCACTTTTCTCTGATCCATTCACGGTTATTTTGCAATGCCCTGTAGCAAGTTCAAAGTCCCTAGTCCTTACATTTGGCACTCGTTGACATTGACTCGCATTTTAACAGTACTTTGTTCTTATTTGAAAGTTATGTCAAGTTATCATCAATTTGTTTGGCTCAGTGCATAGACCCAGATCAGAGATACAGCTGACAAAAAACCTGCCCCTAATACTTAAATTCATGCCAACAGATGACGGTTTTGCAAGAAAGACTGTCTTGGGAAATCGTATCGTATTCCACAAGATATGAAATCTCATTCAGTTTCACATTCCAGCATCTGTGTAGTCCAAATATCGCACTGTAATGAGGAGTCCCTGAACATCATATCAGAATGTCAGAGAACATACATGTGTTGAAATACATGCACGCTATGGTACAAAGAATAGCTTTTCTTTGAAAAGTAAAACAATCAGATGTCATCAGATTACTTTATATTCTCTTCAAAAGCCTGCAGTGAAAGAAGGGGTTCAATCTCTTTGAGGTGGACTTGATTCCTTCAGTACATGACAATTACCGGTTAAATGGCAATATGACAGAAGGTGAAACAATTTGTAACATCTGGAAACTCTAAGATACAACCTTGTATCACACATTCAATATACACTGTACGTAATTCACCCGAATCAAGACCCCTCAAAATGAAGGGTTTTTCATAATCCACAGCTTGCATTTTCACTAGTGCTTTCCTTCTCAACACCAACTACAAAAATACATTTTTTTTCAGGCAAAGTTCTGTGAAAATACTTCACTTTTGAAACTGGAGAGAACCAAACGTCTAAGCATGTGGTTCCCAGTGAACAGAGTAACAACCGTGTCAAACTGGAACCAACAATCCAGATGATAAAACATGACATTGAGAACACTTACAGATCATATCTTGGCCAGGTTGTTCTTGTACAAATGCTCTTTAGGTTGAAAGCACAGAGCTACATCAATTCATTCCACTTTGTCAATGGAACACTTCAACCATTCTTAATCTCATCTGGGGCAATGGTTATAACAAATAAAGGGGAAAATGCTAATTCACAGTTCAAACAATTTTTGGCTTTGATACAGTATACCGTATTCTATTTACACTCACATACATACACACTATGCTTGGCTAGCAGTGTAGCCTAGTATACATAGATGTTTTGACAGAGGAAAAACAAATCAGGACACAAAAATTGTCACCAATGCCTTGAATGGACTCATTATGTTTACAAATCTCATGTCAGGTAAAATAGTTCACCAGTAATCCCTGCTGACACACACACAAAGTCTGGACCTGTCTCTCTGGACAAGACCTGATGCAGTTGCAATTTGTTAAGGTAACACCTTTTCATGTGGATGTGGAAATATTACTAATTATACAGTGGTCCTCTTTAGATTTCATCCCTGGTCATACAGGGCAATGGTTATAAAAAATAAATCACAAAAAGCAATTCAGAGATGGTTTATCACAAAGCCATCAACTTTAATACAAGAAATGCAGATAAAAGGACAAATGATTACAACAAAGTCATTTTCTTTCTGATCTGGTCACGTCTCATCTGCAATCCAAGATCTCCCTAAGTCTTCCATGATTAAGTTGCACTGTCATATTTTTATCACTCTGATTTCGGCTTTGGATGGCGGACGTTATGTTTCTTGGCAAACCTCATATTTTTGAGGAATTTAGGATCCACCTGAAACAGCAGAGAGTACACTTTGTGAGAATAATATTCTCAAACATGGTTTTTTTTCACCTCATGGACTCTTTCACCTTAAAGGTATACTTTCACCTGTTCGGATTTTTGCCACAGTTACCAAGGAAAGAGAAAATCTAACCAATCACAAATTTTAAGAGGGTGGTTGCGTTTTAAAAACAGCGCCCTCACATGGGCATTTTGAATACCAAGGAATGCCCCTTTGACCATATATTGGCATATTTAGATTACAGGTGACTGTATACCTTTAATTTCAGGGATTTTCAAATATCTCTCTACAGATAAATTCAGTAAAAGCACCCTTCAAATTGAATTTAATTTCAGGGATTTTCAAATTCCTCTCTACAGATAAATTCAGTAAAAGCACCCTTCAAATTGTGAGTAGACCATGTCATTTGCACGGAATTGAAATGGTACGATGACTGCCGTCCCTTTGACTAATTTTTGTTTTCATTTTTGAATAATACATTTAGTTGTCCATGATTAGAGTTACCAAACAAAACCTGCAAGGTGTCACTATACTTGCTCACACAGCCACAGATCAGATAACGGCTCCAAAAGAGATGTGCCTGATGAACCAAGTTTTCCTTCCATATGCCAGAATTTCTTACAAGGAATTCAATTAATTGATGAATCAATCAAAAATATTTATAACGCGCCAAAATCAATACGGTATGTTATTCTCCAAGGCATGGTTGAATCAGTGTACATTATATCTCTTGGCAAACAAGTCTTTGATTTATTCTTGAAGCTGTTAAAAGTGGATACTTGTATGTGAACATGTGCTATCAACTATACTTTTCCTACACATTCTCAGTTGAAGACAGCACATCCTGTCAACAATTGAAGAATGGCACACAAAGCTTAAAATAGAAGATCAAGCCAGCAGCGCCATGGCTTTTTGTTCTATAGAAGTAAAGCCATGATTTGCACTGCATCCAGTGCACTATACAGCACACACACACACACACACACATAGGGGCACAGACTACTCTGGGTTGTGACAGCTGATACTGATGGAGTGTCACAGTATGAGCAACACAGCCTAGATATTGAACTGATTAATTCTTTAAATTCATCCCAACTGGTCTCCAATGATCTGTCTTGTCACTCAACTTTTCAAACCAAGTCCATCTGATTCAAAACTGTCTGCCTTGTGAGAGAGCAAGCTGTGTGATTCTGCTCAGGGATAAATGGATAAATTGTCATTTCCATGACTACTTTAGGTCAAAGGTTACTGCTGAGGATTTTGAAAATACTCAAACTGCGAGTCAAAGTTACGGGGTAAGGCTTGTAACCTTAATAGTTATAATGCAGATAGACAGGTAGATTTCAAATAAGACAATGAAATTCACTTTTCCTCCATACTTTCATATGTTACTGATCTTAAACACTACATTCATGTCTTATTTTTACAGGTAGATATCAACAGAAAATTTGTCACACTCTTCAGTGTGAATTCCTGGAAATCTATGTCCGGAAACACTCAAGGACTTCCTGTAGTCAATTATAGTAATTTCAAGTTAAAAGGGGAATTTTCACACTTATCTCCCTTCAACTCAATGATGAGTTGCATAAACGATCTGTCATCTGTCATTTTGAACTTTGACAAAACATGAACCATCAGATCTATCTGGAAATGCTTACATGTTTTATACAGTAATGTACAGGGAAATATTAAATCAATCAACACCAATTTATATATATCACACATTATAACATAGCTAATTAACAAGTATTTATAACTTGTAACCTTATTGATGCAAAACCTGTAGAGAAATTAGTACATGCTTTTGTAACATCAAGGCTAGATTATTGCAACAGTCTCCTTTATGGAATTCAAAATTACCAGTTAGAAAAAATTCAGTCAGTCCAAAATGCCGCTGCACGCCTAATTACTGGCACAAAGAAACTTGAACTTCCCCTTTAATAAACTTCATTGGTTACAAGCAAAGGAAAGGGTTAAGTTTAAAATAATCATCCTTACATTTAAAATAATGAGAGGCAATTGTCCAGATTACTTGAGGTTGTTGATCGATATACAGACACCACGTCATACTCATCGTTCATCGAATGAACTTTTTAACTAGGCATGATACAAGGTACACTACTTCAAATTATGGCTTTCATGTTTTTTCAGTTGCTGCACAAATGTTGTGGAATGAACTCCCTTTTGATATTACTGTACGACATTGTTCGATTGTTTATTTTAAACGCCATTTGATAACTTGTCTTTTTAGAGATTGTTATGCCACCTATTTGTGATCTGTAAATTTTTACTTTTGTTCAGAGCTCTGAGACGCAGTGTAGTGCGCTCTTAAGAAATAAATACTAACAATAATAATAAATAATAATTTTATCTTATCAACATGTTCACAACCTTCATTTCTATTTTTTCAGCATAACCTTTTTGTCTGATAAGTGCATCTTCAAATATTCTGCAAAGACTCTTCACCATCTCAGGGTTAATATCAGCTGAAGTTAACACATGGATGGAAATACTGTCATCATGACATCTCCAGTTCTGATCTGACCTTCAATGGTTGCCATTGGAAACAGAGGAACACAGAGATTCAAAAACAGGAAACTGCATCTCCATCAGCAAATTATCTGTAACTATAGCAACGAGTCCTTGTATATCCTTCTGTCAGGCTACGGTTTCAAAATTACAGGAAGTGATCAAAGCAAAATGGGAAAATTCTGAGTAAATTTTTGATTTGCCATTTCCCAGGAGATAAACCGTACAAATATACAACATATATTTTGTAACTTTTGTCATTTCCATCCCAGTGCAGATGAAGTAAACAGCATATCCTTGGAAAAAGGATTTACTATGCTATGATTACTGACAAACAGTCTAAAAGTCCAAACAAACAAAACAAACAAAATCCTTTAAAATTATTCCAGTTAGTGATAGCTTATTGTGTTCTTTGTTAACACATTATTTCATTGTAAACCTTGGTTAAGAATATGAAAAGATTAATTTAATTGTTCACCCCCAATTCCCTGTAAACAGGACCACTCTCACACTTGATAATGATGGGTTTGGGCAAACCATGGCCGTGTAAGTGTGAAAACCTTTCTACAGCTAATGAGCCTGAGTTTGAAGGACACAGAAACGCTTCTTTCAAGTGACATTGAGCTTTTTATAAACATCATTGGGCAAAATGAAAATTGCCCGGTGTGACACGGAAACACTAGCGTCACTGTGTGCATGTACATGGTATGGAAAAGCTAAACACATCCCAATCCACATTGACATTACCATCAACACAATCACACACTGCTAAAAGTCCATGCAAAATACCTTCAAAGGACATACAGCTCAAAGAGATTTACTGGTACATATATAAAACTCATACAGGAAATCAATAACAGCAGTGGTTATGGCACATTCACCGTGCAACACTTATCCATTACTTGTGAAAATAAGAAACGTATGGCCGACATAAATTCACAAATGCATGCCATACTGATCATGCAGTCTTACCAAGAGGGCTTCCAATACAATGCTTATCAAAATACAGATTTTAGGAATATACCTATTTCCCTTTGTAGTTACTGATTACTTTCATTTTTGATTGGCAGATCAATGGTTACAGAAATAGGCTGCTTGAGCTACTGGTCAATCACCCCTACAACCAGATGGTTTAGTTTATATTGTCAAACTAATATCTACAGAGAAAAAAAGTTGCATGTATTCCAAATATCACATTACATTATTATGAGATGAATTATTTCTATCTCCCATTTCAGCAGTTGTTGCGAGGGCACAAACATGAAATGACACATGGATACGCAGAAATCAATCCCAGCCGAAAGGCAGCAGTGCAGGGTTTCCAGGAAGTATAAAATGTCTTGTGTAAAATGAACTGGCATACAAAACAAAATCAAACAAAGGTCTACATGAACATGCAAGTATAAATAATGAGCAATTCAAAGTGTACCAGCTCATTACCAGGTTATTGACTTTTGAAACAGACAAAAAGTAAAAATTCCAACCGCATCTGGTGAGATACAATGACAACTTATACGTATGATTAAACTCAAACCAACAACCTTCAAATGAGTGTAATCCCTTCTTTATTCACAATGTGGCTTGTGTATTTTTTGATGGGTTTAAATTTTGCCTTTTCAGAGATTTACACTATTCATACAGTATTTTAAACATATGTGGTCCATCTTACATCCTAAGCATAGAAACTCAAGTCACAGAGGTCTGGAAATATTTCAAAAGTGGAGTCAACTCATTGACATAGTTCACTAATTAATTTCTTAACAACTTCACAGACAAGTATTTCTACGGCATGAAACAAAAAAAATGAGAAGAGTATATATACAGTCAGGCAAATTGAAACATTGAAAAACATTTTAATTCAAGCCTTATGTTTGGAGATATTTTCAACCTCCAAAATGTTGAAATCATGCCATGAAAACATTTCCCCTGCTTGTACACTGTATCTTATTTCAAGATGGATCGACAGATTTCTGTCCTTGCCATAGATGGCGCTATAACATTACCCTGTCAGAGCCAACATTTTTACTGTGATTATACTGTCAACTTACTCCTTTCAGTGATGGGTATCTGTGTGTCTTTGGTCTCTTGATACCATTGCGGTGGTTTTTATAATCTGTGAAATGAGTAGAGCATTCTCTTGTTGGTTTGAACATGCAGACTTTTGATTCCTTTGTGTGTGTGTTACCTATGATGTCAAAAACTACTCGACACAATGGGGTACGAATGGGAATTGCACAGAATGAAGCAGACTTTACAGGTTGACAACAAAAGACAAGGAGTTTAATTAAGCAATAAACTACAACGAGTGACAGTACACCGCAAGATTTTGGCCAGTTCACACATATATGCATGAGCAATAGAGAATACACATGTGAAATGAACTGGTCAAAACTGAGTGGTATTCCCATTGCTGGGGTGCATTATTGCTATTATATCATAATAATATATTGAAATTCTGGCGTAAAACATTGGAAAGGGAATTTTTCTCTTGATAAACGCTCGCCCTATCGCAAATGCAGCACGGTTATTTTCACGTCTCGACCAATCAGATCACTAAATTTGCAGCATCAGAATACTGGTATGACAAGATAAACTACTTTCACAGCTGATGATTAATGCTTTACTAATAACACCATTCAATTGAACAGACAGGGTATGCAACAAAGCATGTTGTGATGGAAAACTTCACTGTATTGTGTATCTAGATTCTTAGACAGTATCTATGTAAAGAAGACTTACTTTGATTGTGATTGGTGTGGTTCTTTGACTTGGCCATCTTCAGCTGTTAGTAGCTAACTGCTTTAGCTGCACACACATAAAAAAAACAACAAGTAGAGTTAACTTCGCATAAAAGTTAGTTTGCAATGTTGGAGATGTCTTGCTTAATTATGACATCCCTAACTACAGCTTTGGCAACTCTCGAATTTGAAGTGACACCAGTACCATCATAAGCACCTTTGTAACGCATCCAAAACTGACGATGTTACTGTTTTTAAGGGCCAGTATAGCTGAGCTTTTGTTGATTTTTTCACACAGTTTTTTATTAATGTGATCTTCAGTTTCTCATTCTACTCCCCAAAGCATGTTGAGATTCAGCTTATCAACTCAGCCTGTACATGTGTGGATTGCATTTTTATTGTTGACAAATGAATTCTGGTCCAGACTAGATTTCAAATGAAAACAAATAAAAGTACTTCTACACGTACAAACACTGTACTTGCAAGCTTAATAGTACCAAGTAGATGTTTTAACATGCTTTGGAAAGTAAAACAAGAACTAGCAATTGACTTACACAGAAAAACTGATAAAAAAAATCGTCAGACGTTATGGCTACTGGTCCTTCAAGTGTTGAGCATAATGCATGACAATTCCGTTCATTAAAATGAACCAAGAAACTTAATACTTTAACCAGTTGAGAATGTCATTGACAGCAAAGATCATGGGTGACATCGATGAAATATTTGAATGGGTGTGTACCAATCAAGTAGATCACCAATATTAAATAGTGATGTTATGAAGAGCGTGACTACTTCCACTATTTCCACTAGATTAGTTTTGAAAGGAAAAATTTATTCACAAAAAGTTACTTTGATAGTAGATATGTCTACCATTAACATGAAACGTAATGTCTACATAACTATAAATAAGTAAAGAAAACAAAAGGTAAAAATATGTTTTCAATAACAAAGTGACAATAACATGCCATTACTGCAATTTGCTTCATGCTAGATTACAATACCGCCCTCAAAGTTGACAAATGGAAATTCCACTAACTGATGCAAAAGCATTAATATTCACTGAGATTTAATTTTGCTGTTTTTGCCAAAACATAAAATCTGCTAAATTAAAAGGGACATCTCTATCTTTTGACCCTTTTCTAAACGAGCAGTTGCTGATGTTGTTCGACTTATTGAAAGATGTCTAAAAAATGGTCGACCATAGACAACTTCCATCCCATCTTGCCTACACTGTGTGGAAAAACCTCGGGTCAGGGGTTTTAGTAGCTGTGATAATATCGCAGTGGTACTTGTTGTGGCGTGTATCGAACGCCCTTGGGTCATTGGGGTCATCGCCAGTCCTGCTGCAACCAAACTATGGGCTTCTTTGGCAGTTTACTACGACACCGACCAGTGTCATAGATTTAGCTCGCAAAATAATGAACTATATTAGCCTTTGAATAAATAAACTTGTATCATCTTTATCATTGACTATCTGAGACTCATTCTGTACCCCTGCTAACTTTCTTGAAGATAAGAACACGTATTTTCGACCGTTTTCCCATGAGCCGTGACAGTTTCTGCGAGGTTTGCCTGATCGCGCTACAACGCACTGAATACGTTGGCAGTCAAAAGTTCAAATTCGAGCAGGAACCATCGACGACTCACCGAAAAACGGACGAAAATACATGTTATCACAGTCGGGTTCATTAGAAGGAGTAGAAAATGAGTCAATTTGATCTATTCCAAGCTTTATCTCCTTTATTATTTTGCGAGGTTAATCTTCAACACCGGTCAGTGTTGTAGTAAACTGCCAAAAAAGCCCACGCATTGGCTTGCAGCGGGACTGTGGCGATGACCCCAATGACCTGAGCGCGTTCGATACACGCCACAAGTACCGCTGCGATATCACAGCTTGGGTTTTAGGTGACTGGTGCCATAAGTTGTGTGTTCTAACCCGATTGAAACCACCATATTTTCACCTAATCATGTTCTCATTTTTCAGTTGCTGACCAAGGTCTGTGCCTCAAATGTCATATGATCTACCTCTATTTCAAAGTGTTGCTATTCATCACTGTTAGCTCTAAAATATTTACCCAACATTTGCACAGTTTTATCTTTCATCATTGTAACTCGTGTTGAAGTTTATTACAATCCACACTTTTGTTCAATTGAACTGGGCAGTATTGATTTAGCCTGTGTACAGTACGTTTCTGGGAATGTGCTCATTTAAGGTTTATTAAAATGATATTGAAAGATCTCCCTGCAAAAAGCTCTTGGACGACAAAATAGAAAACTTTTTCTCTGTGAACAGCACAGGCCTACGTAGGAACATATTAATTAGGAATAGTAGCACACAGGTAACATACAGGGAACTTCGTTATCTGGTTGTTCTTTTTTGTTGTTGTTTGCTGTTACTCTTGTTCCAATCACCATGATCATACTATTGATATACTTAAAAATAAAAGAACATCTCATTATAATCGGGGGCTCCTGTATTTCAACACATTTCACTGTTAAAAACGGTGTGAAGCAGGGTGGTGTCTTGTCCCCAAATTTTTTCAATGTATATATAGACCATCTGAGCCATAGATTGATTAATTCTAAGGTTGGTTGCAACATTGGTGGTATATTTGATAACCATCTCATGTATGCAGATGATATATGTCTGATAAGCCCGTCAGTGAAAGGAACTTAGAAACTTTTAAATATTTGTAGCAATTATGGCAATATTCATGATATTGTTTTCAATACAGAGAAAACTGTATGTATGTGTATAACTTTCAAGCTATGTGTGATAGAGCTTATTCAAGCTGTTTATTTCAATGGAGTTAAACTTCCATTTGTTGAAAAGAAAACAGTTCGGCTACCCGTTGATAAATACCTTCAGTGACAATCTTGATATCGAGCGTCAGAGGAGATCTTTTTATATCTCTGCTAACATGCTTTTGAGAAAATTTTCTCTGTGTTCTCAGAGTGTTAAGTGTAAACTATTTAAAGCATATTGTTATCAATTGTATGGTGGTAACTTATGGGTCAGCTATAATAAAAGCGCCCTGAAACAATTGAAAGTTGCTTACAATAACGCTGGTTGCATATTTCTGCGATATGACAGACGCAGCAGCGCTAGTACTATGTTTGTATATAATAGGATTGACACTTTTGACGCTTTGCTTAGAAAGCAAATCAACAGTTTGATGAAAAGGATTTCTATGAGTGAAAACTTAATTATACGTAAGGTGTATGATGTTGTGTACTTCACTTCTGACTTGAGGAGAAGATGGATAAATTCAGTCTTCTAATCTGAGTTTCTTTGTACAGTAATATATCGTCTAACCCATAAATGAATTTTTCTTGATGTCACCATTTTTGTATGTTTTTTCTCCCAATCCTGTAATCATTTATATAAATGGACATGCTCAATGTCCGAATTAAAGAATTAATAAATGAAAAAATAATACTAATCGGGCTTCCTTCAGGCCGGCCCAACACAGCAGCCAATATGAAAGAAGCCATCGCACGGACTTGTGGACATTTGTTGCTGCGAGCTGCTAGGTAATTTGGCTCATCGTATTAAAGTACGGAAAAGCGAACCATGCCATACATTCTAAGAACGTATAGTATAGTTGTTTTCCTCTGACAACTTCAATAGTGAATACTGCACCATCTACCAACCAATGAAGGAATTAATACTATACAACGGGAACGTTCGTCTTGTCCTCTTCCCCATGTGTTGATTACGTACTTTGGAATACTGTATCAAATTTCCTAGTGAACGTATCGACTCTATAATCACCAAGAGCAATATCTGTTTATTATGGTTTAAATTTGGGTCGTAATATACTTCGGATGGCCATTAATAAGGCCGATATCCCGACGATTGAAACAAGTACCGCTGCACTTACCCAGACTATACAAAATGGCGGATCGAAAAGACCTGCATGAGGGCGCACTACCAAAACATTACTTCTTGACCGTAAGGGGCGCCACTATGGTTGAGTCCGAACTACCGTATTTGTAAATCATTTTGCAGGCCAGCCATAATTATAATAAAAAGTGGCAAACATATCACCAATGCAATATTTATAATATGAAATCTATAAATTTGATTGTAAATATTTGATGTTTGAGTAAACCAATGTGACCGTTGACCGTAAAATAAAACTAAATCCTTGAAGTTTTCCCTAAAAACCAACACTCATGCCTTGTTCAACTTCACTGAATCAATTTATATTTAAACTTACCACAAGGCTTCTTATGTCAAATGAAGCAAATAAAAAAATAATGCAAATGATTCAGCTTTTATATATCTTGTTAAGTCAATGAAGATACAAGAACAGTAACACTGAACAAATCCAAAGTGAAGTGAATGACAATGATATGATCCAACTCTACTAGCTTATCACTCAAGTGATAAGGCCAGGGACTTGATCCCGAGGATCAAGTTTATTTCGGTCTGCAAGAGGATCATGGAGTGTCATAGCTTTTTGTTTTCCAGTGAAATTGTAATCATATATTTCCCTGCGAGAATATCTGAGTCTGGCACAGTACGTTAAGGTGGTAGTCTACTCAAAATTAGAAATATTGTCACTTTTTCTGATTTTTATATATGTTGTGCTCTGATCAATTTATATCAACACAAACAAACAGAAAAAGAGAGGTTCCTGTCCTACTTTTTGTGTTTGGGGGTCCAAAGTACCCCTACCCCATACTCTTTCAACTGTTTTATGGTAGTATGCGCCTTGAAAATGAAAGACTTAAACTTTTGCTCAAAATTTCCTCAAGGAATCTTTCAACCATTCTTTTCTAACTACAGAATAAAAATCGGGAGTCACCGTGCAAATTTTGTCACTATAGAAACAAATTACCCAAGATTTACCTATATTTGAAATTCAAAATCCCTGTGTTAACACTATGGAGAAAAATAAAATTTTCTATATCTGAAAAACTAAGATGGTGAAGTTATCTTACACCAAAAGCTTTAAAATGAACCCCTACAAGTACTAGATCATAACAGAATTGTAAAAGTTTGAGAGCCACAGAATCTGTCCCCGAGGCGTATTCTGTATTCTACCTAGTGCTAGTTTAAAGGCGGAGCCTCCCTTTAAAAGGACGCCAAGGTATGGCGGTGTTCACTGTGTAAGTGGACACCAAACAGGCAACACGCGGGCACACGCTCCAGAAAATGCCACTTTTTAGTTTTCCCCGGCCGCAAAAACACAGACTGCCAAGCGGTCAGCGCGAAGTTGCTGCCGATCGAACTCTGTGGTTATATTCAAAGTCTAACGCGACTGGAAGACAATTTTTTAGGAAATTCGAGCGTTTGTGGTGGGGAATCAATGACCGTTGGCGATTTGAACCGACCGTCAATCAAAGGCTTGCATAAACTCTGTTTGCAGGATTAGCAAAAGGTGATAAAAGGTTGAGATCAGTTTGTGTAATCAGTGTTATAGAAATCAAATGTCGTACTGGCCAAGCGTTTGACTGGGAGGAGAACTCCACTAATGCGAAAACCTGGGATTGAAAAGTGCGGCTTTAAGAATTTCAGCCTTGAAACATGTATTATGCTCATTAATACTAGAGTATTGTTATTTCCTGCAGTGTAAAGTTCAAAATTCTTTACAAATCCCTGTTTCATCGTATGAAGCAAATTAGTATTGCTGACAGGTTGATGAAATTACACTACGTTTATCAAAAGCACGAAGAAAAACTGCTGAGTCTGCAGTTTTTGCTGGGTCTTTTGTACTGAAAGGAATAATCTTGGCATTTTATCTCAAAATCTAGCATGGTGACACAACTTTTTAAATATAATTTTCAAAGTGACTTCTTATTCCAAGTCGTTTGTGAATGTTTCAAGAAAATGACAATATTGCAAGGATGTTTTCTTGCATTTTTACATATAAACAAATGGAATTGCGGACACTGCACTATCCATGGGTAGTCAGTCCCCTAGGCCCTACCATAATTCTATAACATGTGTTCCACCCAAAATATTCAGCATCATGGGTATATATGAACTATAGCTGCTTGTTACATTTCTTGGATTTTAATAGAGTGTCGTATATTTCTATAAGATCTCTATCAAAAAAGCAAGTTAGAACACTACTCTTTCTCACTTTTCTTGTCTACTCACTGTAACCTATACATTATATATTAAAATCAGAAAATTGACTTTTAGCCGTGTTTTGATGAAATTAAAGAAAACGACAACAAGGTAAGCCTATGTGCAGTTGAAAAAAAGCATGGGTAGGGGTACTTTGGGACTCTAACTCAAAAAGCAGAATGGTGACCCCTCTTTTCAAGTTCTGTTTATTTTTGTTATTAAAATGAATCAAGGCACAACATACGCAAAAATTAGAAAAATGACAATATTCTCTCACAAGTTTTGCACATGCCCTTTTGCTGAAATCATCAAAAATGACAAGAATGTCCTTTGTTCTGCATAAAAAAAAAAATGTTGCTTGAAAAATGCTTGGGATAGGGGTGCTTTGAGACTCCTAATTCAAAACCGGGAACCCCCTTTTTTTCTGTTAATTTTTGTTTACAAAATTGATTTGAGCAAAACATATGTAAAAATCAGTGAAATGACAATATTCCCTTACAAGTTTTGGGCATGCTCTTTGCTGATATTATCTGAAATGACAAAAGGTGCGGTTTGTACTTGAAAAAGCACGGGGTAGGGGTACTTTAGGACCCCTTAACTCAAAAGTTGGTCGGGAACCCTTTTCTGTTTATTTTTGTTTTAATCCATCAAAGTGCAACAAATGTAAAAAAAAAAAATGACAAGATTTTTAGTAGACACCCATAAGGGGTACGGAAGGATTCAACACGCACGCAATCGCTAAGCCTGGCAGTTTTCCAAATGCACTATTGCAGGTGAAAATCATTACCATTTACATAGTTTTCTAGGCACTATCGCATTCAGCTCTTGTGCAAATGTTTAAAAGCTTTCAAGTTGGCCAATTTTCCATCTGTTGAGAAAATTTTGGCAGAATTGTAGACACTGCCAAGATAAATAAGGCAAAGCATGCGTTTTAGAAATTCTCAATAAATTTTTGACATATGGCAGGAATAGGATTAAAAATTGTACAAAATTAGAAAGTAGATTTTTGCCATTTCAAAACATAGTGTTTGTTTCAGGGCTGACCAAATCCATGCCCGGGACTGTGAAGGAGTATGTCAAGTATCACTTTGTAAAATTTCAGGGGATTTTGAGCAAATTTGGAGTGGCTTAATCTTTTCAAAAACATGCTGTGCAAATCTGCATATCTATGACATCACGTGCTCCATGCCTGGCAACCATGCGTCTGCTTGGTTTTGGTGTCATTGTTTTGCATCTTTAGGACAATAAATGCACAAAAACTCTTGTTTTCGTGGATTTGACAAATTTTCCTTATCAACCATTGCCTAGATACTTGAATCCTTCAGTATCACCTTTAAGGCTTTGAGTGCTGTAATTTTTTCTTGCCAAAAATTTTCTTCATTTTAGAAATTTTCAATAATTTTTCTGTAATTTTTTTAGATAATTTTGGACCAAAAGGATATTAATTTTAATTTCACTGGGTAGTTTTTTATGTTGGCAAACTCTATATATTATAGCCCAAACATGGGACTATGTGTCCGAGGGTAGGTGACCATTTGCCTGACGTAAAGAGGGCATTATATGGTCTCCTGCCCCAATACATAGTCCTATGATTGGGCTGTTTTTATTACATGCCTCTCTGACATTTTCTCTCCAAATTTTTTGGTTTACGTGCAAATGACAATTATATGCTTTATTTCCATTTTAGACGAAAATGTTGAAAAAACAACGATTTTCATCATCGAACGGCGCATTGATCATGTTATTCAATTTATCAAATTTTTTCGCATAATTTTGTAAAAAAAAAGTATTTCCTAAGTAAAAGATGTAATTTGATCATTTTTTAATCCTGAAGTTTCAAGTTGAAAATAGTTCCAGTTCACTTTCAGTTTAATAATGACTATGCGGCCCACAACATCATTGAATTACCATTGAATCCCATGGAGCACCCGCCATTCGATATACAAGGCATGTAAAAATAGTGTCAATGACACTGTCCTCCCATTTTACAGAGATACTAAGTACTAGTACACACATTACAGGTTGACTAAGAAAATTCCATTGCAAGTCCAAATTAATCTTATACCCCAGCAATATGAAATGCTCCATCTCATAATGACTTTTACACATCTGACAGAAAACAACCCTTGGATCAAGACTATCATGTTTTACAGCAATCCAACAAATACTTTGGGAGAAAATGATTTTTTGACAAAAAAGGGAAAAATTGTCCTAAAAATACAAATATGAAATTTCACCCAATTCGAACAAATCTGACAAAGGCCAACCCTAGGATCATACATACAAGTTTTCAAGGCAATGGGATGAGCGCTTTCAGAAAAGATTTTTTGACAAAAAAAATCCGGGAAAATCGCCCAAAAATACAACTTTCAAAATTTCACAACAATTTGAAGAAATGTAACTTAAGTCACTATAAAGAGCCTGCATACCAAGTTTCAACCAAATCTGGCCAGTGGTTACAGGGTTTTAGCAATTTGCAGGATTTTTCCTTTCTTCCCCTTCATTTGCATATTTTTGACTTTGACATGTTTCTTTCAACAAATTCACATCTCCACCCTTGGGTGCACCTGTCCACCAAATAGTCCGTGGGCTAGAGGGGGTCTACGTGCACCCCTCCCACAGGATAACAAACCTGTATTTTTCAGAACCCTTGGGATCCCTAGAATACGAAATGGAATTTTAACAGGAAAAATATAGGGACGCAATAGCTGTTATGGTCATGTTTTGAAGGGTACCGCAAAATCACGATTTTCCAAGCCAAATGCATTTTCGTCAAATCTGTCTTCTTGTAAGTCATGTGCTGAGCTCATTTTTTAACATAACCTCACTTGTTTGGTATCATTAGAAAGGGAATTTATTTCTCTTTAAGATGACATATTGCACTATGCAATATCTTCTATAGTTTTTGTCAAATATAACCAAAACTTACCCCTTACCCCAAAATTTAACATTGCAAATTACAGTAAAACTCAAATTCTACCAATTTTTTAGCTAGGCATAATAAAATATGCATTGCTTTGTCTGAAATCTGTTTTATTTGATACAGGGACATGTCAGAAATATGAAATAGACTTTTAACAGAAAAAATATTGGGAATCTACAGCTGTAACAGTCATATTTTGAAGGGTATCGCAAAATAACAGTGTTGCAGATTTGCATGCATTTTTGTTAAAACTGTCTTCCTATAAGTTATTTGCTGAGCTTGTTTTTGAATATAACCTGGCTTATTGGGTATCATTAGAAAGATAATTCACTAGTCTTTGAAATGACATATTGTAACATGCAATATCTTGTGTAGTTTTCATGATATATAACCAAAATCTACCCCATACCCCAAGGTTTACATTGAAAATTGCAGTCATAGCTAAAACCAAATTCTACCATTTTTTTAGCTTGACACAAAATATCTGGCCGATTTTGCTATTAAATTTATTTTATTTGGTACAGGGACATATCAGAAATATGAAATAGACTTTTAACAGAAAAAATATTGGGAATCTACAGCTGTAACAGTCATATTTTGAAGGGTACCGCAAAATCATAGTGTAGCAGATTTGCATGCATTTTTGTTAAAACTGTCTTCCTATAAGTTATCTGTTGAGCTTGTTTTTGAATATAACCTGGCTTGTTGGGTATCATTAGAAAGATAATTCACTAATCTTTAGAATGACATATTGTAACATGCAGTATCTTCTATAGTCTTCATGATATATAACCAAAACTTACCCTATACCCCAAAGTTTACATTGAAAATTTCAGTCATAGCTAAAACCAAATTCTACCATTTTTTTAGCTTGACACAAAAAATCTGGCCGTTTTTGCTATTAAATCTATTTTATTTGGTACAGGGACATGTCAGAAATATGAAATAGACTTTTAACAGAAAAAATATTGGGAATCTACAGCTGTAACAGTCATATTTGGAAGGGTACCGCAAAATAACAGTGTTGCAGATTTGCATGCATTTTTGTTAAAACTGTCTTCCTATAAGTTATCTGTTGAGCTTGTTTTTGAATATAACCTGGCTTGTTGGGTATCATTAGAAAGATAATTTACTAGTCTTTGAAATGACATATTGTAACATGCAATATCTTGTATAGTTTTCATGATATATAACCAAAATCTACCCCATACCCCAAGGTTTACATTGAAAATTGCAGTCATAGCTAAAACCAAATTCTACCATTTCTTTAGCTTGACACAAAATATCTGGCCGATTTTGCTATTAAATCTATTTTATTTGGTACAGGGACATATAAGAAATATGAAATAGACTTTTAACAGAAAAAATATTGGGAATCTACAGCTGTAACAGTCATATTTGGAAGGGTACCGCAAAATAACAGTGTTGCAGATTTGCATGCATTTTTGTTAAAACTGTCTTCCTATAAGTTATCTGTTGAGCTTGTTTTTGAATATAACCTGGCTTGTTGGGTATCATTAGAAAGATAATTCACTAATCTTTAGAATGACATATTGTAACATGCAGTATCTTCTATAGTTTTCATGATATATAACCAAAACTTACCCTATACCCCAAAGTTTACATTGAAAATTGCAGTCATAGCTAAAACCAAATTCTACCATTTTTTCACCTAGACATATAACATCTGGCCATTTTTGCTATTAAATCTATTTTATTTGGTACAGAAACATGTCAGAAATATGAAATAGACTTTTAACAGAAAGAATATTGGTATTCTATGGCTGTAACAGGCATATTCTGTGGAGTACTGCAAAATCACAGCAGTGCAGACTCATATGTGTTTTTGTTAACTTTGTCCCATTGTAGGTCATCTGCTGCGCTTATTTTATTACATGACCATGTTTATTTGGTATCATTAAAAAGCTAATTTACTACTTTTCTAAATGACATATTGTTATATGCCATATCTGATATAGTTTTTCATGGAATATGACGAAAACGTACCCCATACCACAAAGTTTATATCGAAAATTACTTTCGTAGCTATCGTCAAATTCTACCAATTTTCTAGCTAGACATAACAAATAAGGCAATGCTTTATATGAAATCTTTTTATTTGGTACTGGGGAATGTCAGAAATATGAAATAGACTTTTAACAGAAAATATATTGGGACTCTCAGCTGTAACAGTCATATTTTGAAGGGTCTCGCAAAATCACAGTATTGCCAACTCGCTTGCTTTTTTGTTAAATCTGTCTTCTTATATGTCATCTGCTGAGCTTGATTTTTGACATAACCTGGCTTGTTAGGTATCAATAGAAAGGCAATTTACTAGTCTTTAAAATGACATATTGTAATATGCAATGTCTTGTTTAGGTTTCATGAAATAGGACCAAAACTTACCCCATACCCCAAGGTTTACACAGCAAATTACTGCAAATCTGAAACTCTACCTTTTTTTACAATTTATTAACTTTATATACCAATGGCAATGCTTGTATGCAATCTATGAAATCTGTGATTTTGTTAAAAAAGTATGTCACAAATATCTAATTAACTTTTAAAAGGAACATAATATGATTTTGTAGCCTTTTGGATCATATTTGGAAGGGTACCCAGGTATCAGGGCAAATTTGCCGAAACACATACATTTGCAATATATGGGTTCCCCCTCCAAAAATGATCCAAATGGCTACTAAATTGTATCATCTTCCCGTTAAAAGTTAATTTTATACTTGTGACATACTTTTGTAACAAATAAATCAGATTTTAAACAAGAATTGCCTTTTGTATTATGTGCAGCAAAAAATGGTAGAAGTTAAGATAAGCCGTAATTTGCGATTTGAACTTTTTGGGTATGGGGTAAAGTTTGACCATATTCCAGGAAAACTATGAATGACATTGTATATTACAATATGTCATCTTAAAGAAGAATAGAATGCCCTACTAATGATACCTCACAAGCCAGGTTGAGTCACAAAATAAGTTCAGCAGATGTCTTACAAGAAGAAAAATTTAAAAAAAAGGTGCCAGTTTGCGGTACTGCGATTTTGCATTTCCCTTCAAAATATGGCTGTTACAACTATACAGTCCAAATATTTTTTCTGTTAAAAGTCTATTTCACATTTCTGACATGACCCAGTACCATATACAACAGATTTAATACCGAAACAGAGCTATTTTTATCACGTCTAGCTAAAAATTCACGGAATTTGATCACGTTATCTATGACAGTACTTTCAATATAAACCTTGGGGTATGGGGTACGTTTTGGTCATATTCCATGAAAAGTATAAAAGATATTGCCTGTTACAATATGTCATTGTAAAGACTATTCAATTACCTTTTCAATGATACTAAACAAACCCAGTTATAATCAATAACAAGCTCAGTAGACGACTTATAAGATGACAGATTTAACGAAAACGCATGTGAATCAGGAATACTGAGATTTTGCTGTACCCTTAAAAATACAGCTGTTACAGCTATAGAATCCCAATATTTTTTCTGTTAATAGTTCACTTCATATTTCTGATATGGCCAAGTACAAAATAAAACAGATTTCATACAAAAAATTGTCTAATTTTTTATGTCTGCGTAAAAAAATTGCTTGAATTTGACATTAGCTGTGACAGTAGTTTTCGATGTAAATTTTGGGGTATGGGGTAAGTTTTGGTCATATTTCATAAAAATCTGTACAAGATATTGCATGTTACAATATGTCATTTTAAAGACTAGTAAATAATCTTACTAATGATACCTAACAACTTACATTATATTCTACAAGAAGCTCAGCAGATGACTTAAAAGACGATAGATTCAACAAAAATGCACGCAAGTCAGGAATACTGAGATTTTCCTGTACCCTTCAAAATCTGACTGTTACAACTACAGAATTCCAATCTTTTTTCTGTTAAAAGTCTATTTTATATTTTTTTACATGACCCATTACCTAATGAAATAGATTTCATACAAATAAATGCCTGATTTTATATGTCTAGGTAAAGAAAATGGTAGAATTTGATTTTAGCTATGACTGGAATTTTCAATGAAAATTTTGGGGTATGGGGTAAGTTTTGGTCATATTTCATGAAGACTATAGAAGATATTGCATGTTACAATATGTCATTTCAAAGACTAGTGAATTATCTTTCTAATGATACCTAACAAACCAGGTTATATTCAAAAACAGACTCAACAAATGGCTTATAAAAAGACAGATTTAACAAAAATGCATGCAAATCTGCAACACTAATATTTTGCAGTACCCTTCAAAATATGACCGCTACAGCTGTAGAGTCCCAATATTTTTTCTGTTAAAAGTCTATTTCATATTTCTGACATGTCCCTGTACCAAATAAAATAGATTTAATAGCAAAAATGGCCAGATTTTTTGTGTCAAGCTAAAAAAATGGTAGAATTTGGTTTTAGCTATGACTGAAATTTTCAATGTAAACTTTGGGGTATGGGGTAAGTTTTGGTTATATATCATGAAAACTACACAAGATATTGCATGTTACAATATGTCATTTCAAAGACTAGTGAATTATCTTTCTAATGATACCCAACAAGCCAGGTTATATTCAAAAACAAGCTCAACAGATAACTTATAGGAAGACAGTTTTAACAAAAATTCATGCAAATCTGCAACACTGTTATTTTGCTGTACCCTTCCAAATATGACTGTTACAGCTGTAGATTCCCAATATTTTTTCTGTTAAAAGTCTATTTCATATTTCTGACATGTCCCTGTACCAAATAAAATAGATTTAATAGCAAAAACGGCCAGATTTTTTGTGTCAAGCTAAAAAAATGGTAGAATTTGGTTTTAGCTATGACTGAAATTTTCAATGTAAACTTTGGGGTATGGGGTAAGTTTTGGTTATATATCATGAGAACTACACAAGATATTGCATGTTACAATATGTCATTCTAAATATTAGTAAATTATCTTTCTAATAATACCTAACAAGCCAGGTTATATTCAAAAACAAGCTCAGCAAATAACTTATAAGAAGACAGTTTTAACAAAAATGCATGCAAATCTGCAACACTGTTATTTTGCGATACCCTTCCAAATATGACTGTTACAGCTGTAGATTCCCAATATTTTTTCTGTTAAAAGTCTATTTCATATTTCTGACATGTCCCTGTATCAAATAAAACAGATTTCAGACAAAGCAATGCATATTTTATTATGCCTAGCTAAAAAATTGGTAGAATTTGAGTTTTACTGTAATTTGCAATGTTAAATTTTGGGGTAAGGGGTAAGTTTTGGTTATATTTGACAAAAACTGTAGAAGATATTGCATAGTGCAATATGTCATCTTAAAGAGAAATAAATTCCCTTTCTAATGATACCAAACAAGTGAGGTTATGTTAAAAAATGAGCTCAGCACATGACTTACAAGAAGACAGATTTGACGAAAATGCATTTGGCTTGGAAAATCGTGATTTTGCGGTACCCTTCAAAACATGACCATAACAGCTATTGCGTCCCTATATTTTTCCTGTTAAAATTCCATTTCGTATTCTAGGGATCCCAAGGGTTCTGAAAAATACAGGTTTGTTATCCTCTGGGGGGTGCACGTAGACCCCCTCTAGCCCACGGACTAAAATACTAAGCTGTTAGGTGCTGTAATTTAGGAGTTTTAATGTGGACGGATATACATCCGCACATACTAACTAACATACATACATACAGACAGACAAACAGACAGACAGACAGATAGACATGCATACAAGCATACATTTATTTTTACAGCTTTTAACCTCCAACAGCCAACCAACTTGTCAATATCAGCTTGTTCAACTTGATACTACTGCTTATAATAATATAAACGAGAGTTAATTACATTCTAATTAAAGTAAACAAGACTTGCTTATCAAGATTTACGTCATTTAAAGTAACAGCATATCTGTCAGGTTATAAAGAATCTTCAGCTGGATATCTTTATCAGTATTTCATCCTATTAACCAAGCACATTTTAACTTTCAAATTAACATTGCAAGTAAGTTCTGTTGAATAAGTTGAGCCTGTAAGTACTCAGAGAAAGCACACTGAAGAGACAAATATTTGCAACTTAAAAAGTTCAAGGTCATCAAAAGCATTATAAGGAATCATGTAACACTTTCATTGCACTGTTTACACAGATTGCATAATTGCTATAAATAGCACGATGAATCTTACAGCCCAGCTTTACCATAAAAACCCTATCACTTTGACCACTCTTTTAATTGACCACTTTATTTTTTTCCTCAAAAAGTAATTTTATTGTATGCTTACCAAGTCAACCATTAATGGAAATTGGAACTTTCTCTATCTCTATTTATTTGACCAACCTATCATGACAAACTATTATGAGAAATTTCTTTTAGATAACATACAGAGCACAATATATGACGGTTCAGAATATGTCAAAGTTGGGATTCAGGAAAGCTGCCTTTACATGTTTTAATCCTCCAAGATGGTAAGCAGTTCACTATGAACTGTCAAAAAAATTGAACATTCTAATAATTCTACACTAAAATTATTTTGGCTTTGTTGATATCCTAATTAATTCAATTATTTAAAAACTTATTATTTTTTTCTGGGTGAATTGATAGGGTTATACAGTACAAGAGTTACATACAATGTAAGTCAAATTCAGTTAAAACATCAATTACTGTCTAACATTGCATCATTCCTATAAATAGCACCTCAGCCTGGAACAGCACAATCATAATCTGCTCATTCACACAGGCAGTACTTGACTTTGAATGAATGACCTACTACATTTCACCTATGTACCAAATTTGAAAGCATGGCAAAAAGTATCGCAAAATTTGCAAATTGCAGCTTGAGTTCATAGAGTCATCTTCAGGTCGCTCCTAGGAACTTGCACATCCAATTAGAAAGTAATGGCATACAGTTTCAAAGAGGATTTTTTAAACCAAAAATGGCAAAAATTGCCCAAAAATACAAATATGCAAATTTTGCCATAATTTTGATGAATTCTATTTTGAGTTATCACAAGGCACCTGCACGCCAAATTTTAAAGTGATTCGACCGTTGGTTTAAGAGAAAAAGATTTTTTACTAAAATGGCAAAAAAGAAAGAAAAAAATTCATTAAAAATAGAAAGCATCAAATATTGACATCAAATCTATATGTTTAAATGAGTTGGGCCTAAGGTACCTAAAACCCAAATATGACAATGATCAGATGAGTAGTTCCTGAGTTATTGATTTTTGACCATTTTCACCGTTTTTTCTACCTCATTTGCATATCTATGAGACTAAAAAGTTCATTTTAACAACGGCACATCTACACCATGTATGGCATCACTACACCAAAAATCAGCTTAATACGTGCAGCGGTTCGTGAGTTTTTGCGTTGGACGGACAGACATCCATACATACATACATACTAACATACATACATACATACATACATACAGACAGACATCTCACATACAGACTTTTTTCAACCATATAACCTCCCAATTGCCATATATGTATGGCAAATGGGAGGTAAAAATGAAAACGAATGACTTGGGAATATATTAAAATGGCAACAAAAATTGACTTTGGTGTCCAAAGAGTTAACCCTTTCAGTGCCAGTCAATTTTTGCCGCGTTGGAATAATGCAATTTTTTTCAGTTCCAGAAAATTCTTTTAGGTTTTTGCCAAAATTTTGTACAAAACCTGAAGCCAATAAAAAGTGAGGTCCAGTTGGTCAAAAATTATCAAAATAATTGCGGAAAAATTCATAAAAATTGGTAAACTATTGCACAGATATTTAAGTTGGAAGTTTCAGCAAGGCTCAAAAGGGCTAACAAGATATTCTACTCCTTTGCATAAATTGGTCCCTGAAAAAATCAGGAACATGCAATAGAGTAGACGTTTACTTCCGGCCCCTGCTGCAGACGACATAGTTCTTTTACCGGTTCCATGATGCAGTGCACGCCAGGGTATACAAAGCGTACGTTACGCATAGAATTTCTTAGCCGTAGGGTACAGGCAGGGTACGTTACTCATAGAACTCTATGTCAGATTACACCCTGACCTATATTTTTGTCACTGATGGTTAGAATATACACGGGGCATTATTTGGTATTGCAAATATGTGTCATTCTTCTATAACAATCCGTTGTACAACACAAATCAGTGTTTTCATTGTTTTGAGCCTATATACGGTATTTGATATAGTATAGTATTAGACTAGGTTGTTCATAGAATGTCCTACACACACTTCATCAGGCTAATCTTTGCCGTGCCAAAAATTTAAGTTTGCAAGGATAAAGAATATAGAAATAACGGGTGACGTGCTGACCATTAACGTTTATTTATGGTCAAGGGCGAGAGGAAAGCCAAAAATTAACGGCGAGGCTTTCCTTGAGCCCACGCCCATAAATAAATGCTAATGGTCAGCACAGTCTGTTATTTCCATTATATTATCAACGAACCCCAAAACTCTCAATTTGTGAATTTCCCACATGAACGACAACAAGCCCAAGGACTTCTCAGCGAGTAGTGTGTGCATTGTAAAAATTGTCTAAACTGGCCCACAAGTGTTCCACTTTATTTTCTGACTGATTATAATCTGCGTACAAATTACAATTTACCTTTTAGCTGAAAATATACGATGTTTATGATATTATTCACATTCACGGGAACATAAACCATTATTGCGTATTTGTGGTTGGTCACATGGTTCAGCTCGACCAATTAAAATGCGAGGGACAGGGCATGGTAATAATCCTTATTTTTTCTGAAAATTACACGATTTTCAACAATCTATTACCGTTAAACTGAAAAAGTTTTGGTAGAGTATGGATATTTAGTGACCTTCCTTTTTGGAATGCATTTGTAGAAAGTTTGAAAACTACTAGGTTAAAAGCTTGAATTCCATTGGACTGCAGTACAAACAAAACCAAGTGCACAGAAATGTGTATTTCCCTATGCTTTTGTACACAGGAGTTTGTTCTTACTGTCATCGCGTCATCTCTTAGGCGTGCTGAGTCTGCAGAACACAATTGAATCATTTTTATTCTGGAGTATACAGCAAGCAAGTGAATAAATAGTTCTACTCAAAAGCAAGCAAGTGAATAAATAGTTCTACTCAGAATAAAAAGGACATGATGTATAATGTGTGATGACAGTACCAATACGTATGAAAATGCATGTACTTCTCTGCGTACGTGTTTTCGCGCGTAGGTTGGTTTGTACTGTGGTCCATTCAAATTCTGGTTGGATGTATTAAAGGGATTTAGTTGTCAAAACTGCGCTCAAAGGTCGTATGGGGCCCATACCACAGGGACGCGTTATTTTCCCAGCTGTGTCATGCGCACGCTGCAACCTCTTGCGAATTTGGGTACTATGAATAGTTGTACACACACTCTTACTCATAAGAAATCCAAGGGTGGACACCGAACTAGACCGTTTGGGAAAATCTACATTGTAACAGGTTATATGCCAACAAAACCAATAGTTATGGCCATTTCTTACGTCAAATAAATAATTTTTCCGGTAACATTACCAAATAGTGCGTTTGTCATTTGAAAATGAGTGTAATTTCGCTGCTTGAACAAAGGGAAAACTGCTCTGTATGCAAATTACAGGTCGCGATGTCACGATAGATTTCTCGAGTGCTGATTGGCTATGAAGTGCCGGCTTTCCTATGACGTAAGTATGTGCAAACACAAACATTGCAAACGACGTCCCAGTGTTTCAAACCCGGAAGTATAGATCTCGCACAGTTTTCGACTATTTCATGGCATTAAAGTAAGACATATGCGTACACTAATTAACCTAGTGCATGTCTAACAATATGTGAAGTGTGGAATATCTTTTGGGTCATTTTTTTCATATTTCAGTGATTTTTACTATGGTTCGAGCGCAAGTCGTACATGATAACGTACAGACCGTACGCGTTCCGATGAACCACGCGCCACTTGTCAAATGACAGTTTCCGTTTGAAATGATTGACGTACAGAGCAGTTTTCTTTCAGGTGTCCGGTTTGTGTCCACCCTTGGTGTTTTATATAAGAACAGTGGCAAAGCACTTGATCTTGAAAATACTATTTTTATAATCAGACGGAAATATAAATATTCATTAATAATTGATATGTTATTGTGAACAAGCAAACACGGAAAACAAATGTTGTAAAAGATCGAGTCATAATGTTCGGAAATGGGTACTCATAGTACCAACATTCGTCATTCGAAAGATAACGCGTCCCTGTGGCCCATACGACCGACAGCAACTGTATCCAAGGTGCGGTTATTGATGAAAGTTGAAAAATGTCTGTCATAATCTACATCGTATAGTTTAAATGTTGCAGCTATGATGATGAGGTGCATCTAGATATCGTGCACGAAATACATTGTTTGAAAACAAGAAACTTGCAGATCCGACTACTATTTCCCTTTAAAATAACAAACTATGGTTGAAAAAACTAAACACAAACACATTCGTTTTCATTCTAGAACAAAACTTTTATTTCTTGCATTGGTATTTAACGTTGCAGTGGGATTTACACAAAACATGCTTTTTATCTTCCATAAACTGGTGTTTATTTTAATATTCTTCACCCTCTTCTTCAGCTTCACCTTCAACAGAATCCACACCAACTTCTTCATAATCCTTTTCCAATGCAGCCAAGTCTTCACGGGCCTCTGAGAATTCTCCTTCTTCCATACCTTCACCCACATACCAGTGTACAAATGCACGTTTGGCATACATCAGATCAAATTTATGATCTAGACGGGCCCATGCTTCTGCAATAGCTGTGGTGTTGCTCAGCATACACACTGCACGTTGGACTTTGGCCAGATCACCACCAGGAACAACAGTGGGTGGTTGGTAGTTGATACCCACTTTGAAGCCAGTTGGACACCAATCCACAAACTGGATGGTACGCTTGGTCTTGATTGTTGCAATAGCAGCATTGACGTCTTTTGGTACGACATCACCACGATATAGCATGCAGCAAGCCATGTACTTGCCATGGCGAGGATCACACTTGACCATCTGGTTGGCAGGCTCAAAGCAGGCATTGGTGATTTCAGCAACAGACAGCTGCTCATGGTATGCCTTCTCAGCAGAGATGACAGGTGCATAGGTGACAAGTGGGAAGTGGATACGAGGGTATGGCACGAGATTGGTCTGAAACTCTGTGAGATCGACATTCAGGGCACCATCAAAGCGGAGGGATGCAGTGATGGATGACACTATCTGACCAATCAGACGGTTGAGGTTGGTGTAGGTTGGCCGTTCAATATCCAAGTTGCGGCGACAGATGTCATAAATTGCCTCATTATCAACCATGAAAGCACAATCAGAATGCTCCAAGGTAGTATGGGTAGTGAGGATTGAGTTGTACGGCTCTACAACTGCAGTAGACACTTGGGGAGCAGGGTAGATGGCAAATTCCAACTTGGATTTCTTGCCATAATCTACTGACAGACGTTCCATCAACAGGGAAGCAAAGCCAGAACCAGTACCACCACCAAAGCTATGGAAAATCAGGAAACCTTGCAAACCTGTACATTGGTCAGCCTAAAAGAGAAAAAATACGAAGAAAGTATTCTCAGTTTAGAGTTTGGACGAACATTGAGTTGATAATGGTCTTGATCTATTCAATTATTAACCTTTACCAAATTGAATTAACCCCTTATATTGAAGATATGTGAAGGAATTGTAAGTTCCCATGAATTTAGTTTACAATTTAGTACAAGGCCAAAAAAAAAAAAAAAGCTGTTCAACGGGCGGGATGACTTCAAAGTTGGGTAGGTAGGTCGGATTTTTTTTTTTTTTGGTTTTTCTTAAACAGAACATATAATATAAACACTTTTTGTGTGTTTCATGCTTTTTCTTAGTCACATAACATATACTGGATATGTTGTTTAGTACGTTCATGATTTTTTCAATTTTTTGTTGACATGGGTTGGTTGTCTCACAACAGCTTCTTTGCCTTCACTTCTACAGTTCAATCTACAGGTGCCGCCAACTGGTAAATTTCATGAATTTCTCAAAATCATCACAAAACCTGTTTTGAAGGCTGATATACCGATTTTCTTATTTTTGACCCTGACCTAAAACTTGGAGGGGAAAGTGAGATCTGTTCATAACTGTCCTACCACTGGTATACACTGAAAATGTGCCTTACCACTGAATTTTGATGCCCACTGCCCTCCGGTATCTACAGTCTGCCCGCTCCCTACTCCCCATAACAATTCAAGCTCCCCGCTGCTCTCTCCCTACTACTGAAATTCCCCATTGCCAACTAGATGCCCACTATGCAACCCAGATCAACACAAAACCATGCAAGCAGTTAGCAGTATACCTTGGAACATTGCTCCCCTCTAAGTTAGGTTCTATTAAGCACGCCGCTTTCCCCTCCCTCTACGTATTTTCCGGTGCCCACTGTCAAAAATTTTCTCCCCGCCCGCTGAAAGTAATGAAATTTCTTCCCCGCCCACAGTAAATATCGATGTTTTCTCCCCGCCCGCTGATTAGTTTTGAAATCTGCCCGCCCGCTGAAAATCTCGCACGAACACCTTTTTGCACGAACAGCTTCGTTGGCGGCACCTGAATCTAACGGAGCTAATTTCTGTGTTGGTGTCACCAGCCCCATGAGCACGGTGGATTCCAACCAAAACTCGCGACTCAGAAACTGACGGGTCAGCCCCGGGGATGTCCGGGGTGACGTCGTCGAGCGCGAGGGAGCGAAATTAGACCATTCGTCCTGTGTCCAAGTCAAACAAATGTCACAAGGTTGACTCCTTGTGCATTCTCGACAACGGAAACACAAATCAAAATCATGTCCGTCCTGCAGTGAGAACTGCTGCTTACAATCACACGTTTGATAGGAGAAAGCCATGACGAAAATCGGAACGAGTGATGACTCAAAGAACAATAAAGAATTTTCAAGGAACACTGAAAATAGGAACCCTAGAAAATGTAGACTGTACAACCACTCGGACGTGAAATAAACGCCGGTGAAACAATACAGTACAGAGTGTCTAAGCTATACGGAACACGTGGCGTAATAGTTTATTTTCCACGGCGTATTAACCCTGCCCTTCACCTTGACCAAATGTTTGTGATGCGCTTCCACCTTTACTCTTCAAATCATAGCCTGTATCAATCTCACTCAAGTCAATGTCATCGAAAATGTGAAGGTCATTCATCTTACAGACAGATGTTCACTGAATAACATCTCCGCGTTTCTTCAGATTCGTAAAGATTTCGGGAAAAAAAAAAGAAAAATGTGGAGTGGTCCAAATATGGGTCGGTCGGGCCCGTTGAACAGATAATTTTTTTTTCTCGCCCAATCACATTTTTTTTTTATAATTACTATATATTATTCATAAGCAATTTTAAATAAGTTCTAATCAAAATAGCATTAACAACATGACACAACATCAAAATTTTATCTCATCAAAAAGAAGATATTTGTTTTGGAATGCTTACAAGTTTGCGAATCCTGTCAAGAACGAGATCCACAATTTCTTTACCAATGGTGTAGTGCCCTCGGGCATAGTTATTTGCAGCATCTTCTTTGCCAGTGATCAGCTGTTCAGGATGGAAAAGTTGGCGATATGTACCAGTGCGAACCTCATCTAATAAATGTGAAAGGTTAACATGCATAAATTAACATTATAATTATTATCTCTTGATGGTCAAAGGTTAAAGGATACAACCATCAGCAAGACGACTGTCAAAAAGACAGTCAACCACAAAATTTCAACAATTTTGATTCCTTTTTTGTCATCCAAATATATTGACTCACCTGTGAATTCACTACTGACAACACCTAAAATTTTAGAGAAACACCTAAAAATACTTTTCGATTCATTTTCTGGCCCTGACTGAAAAATTCACATTGACTTTTCAAAAAACTTACCTACAACTGTAGGCTCAAGATCAACGAATACAGCACGGGGTACATGTTTTCCAGCACCAGTCTCACTGAAGAAGGTATTGAAGGAGTCATCACCACCACCAATGGTCTTATCACTGGGCATTTGGCCATCAGGTTGGATACCATGTTCAAGACAGTAAAGCTCCCAACAAGCATTACCAATCTGGACACCGGCTTGGCCGACATGAATTGAAATACACTCACGCTGAAAAAGTTGAGTTCAGGAAACACAATGTGGTCAATTCAAACAGAAGAATCTTTTGCTGGCAAGGAATTTAAATAAAAAATAACACAACAAAAACTTACTGGCATGTTCCTTTTCCTGACAAGCAAAAGTAAAAAGAAAATTCAACAGAGGCACACTTCGAACAGCTTGAACCTTGCTGAGTTCACTGTTCTGTGAAGAATGGCGAATACATCATCAATCCTATTATATTTGTTGCTTGGATCGTACGCCATTGGCTGTAATTGCCGACACTTCTATATATGGAAGAGTATTTATTTGCGATGCGCAATGTCACTCAGGCCAGGCCTGGCTACATGGTAAATGAAATATGATCTCCAAACTACGTGAAACAAACTAATTTGCATAGAGAAGAAGAGCAGCCTCTACTATCAATTTCTTTATCGGGATTATTTCATAAACTATGACCTATAGGGTATTGCGGAATCCTGTTACAAATTGAATACCTCAGATTTAAAAGATAAAACAGGAGAAATGGCTCATAAATGGAGATTTGGTTCGCTACGAATGCGTTTTTTGTGACGCTTCAAGTAAGGGACTGAAATAAAACTACTTCTCGTCATGAATATTAGCATTTTTAAAGCTAACTATATATAATTGACAACCCCCATTTAGGGTTTTAGACGCAACGAGACTTATCTTTTGTCAAGTTTTCTTGTTCCGAAGGCTGTTTCTAAACCGTAGCAAAATGCAAAAGCTTATCCAACTATGTCAACATTTCATGACTCGATAAAATGTGATAACAACTACGTTTGCGTGTCGTATCAATATAGTTATTGGCGCAAACCAGTTACCCAGCATCTGCGCAATCCTTCTCGGGTTAACGTAAATGTCGGATAATTTTCACAAATTATTCATAATTAAGATGAAACGGTATCAATGACTTGGTTATCATCGTTACACATTAATGACACCAAAGAAAATTATCTGCACACATCTAAAAATATCATGGTATGCACAAACTATGTCACATCTCAGCACCATATCGTGGCGCGAGATTTCATTCTCTCAATTGTTGTTTACAAAACTGGAAAATCAGGCAACTGTTTGTGCTCTTTACAAATTTTAGACTCATTTATGATGAAAAAAACCCAAAACTTACCATTTTTATCGAAGTTTCTGTGAAAAATCACTCAAAAAGTATAGGAAATCGTTATTTTGTCTAGAAAGACTGCTGACCAAGATGCGCAACGGATCTCAACAACAGCTAAACTGATCCTCCTCGAGATGTCGTCGTTATTTATAGAGGTTGGTTGCCAGGAGTAACTGTTCGTCGTCTTGACTACTCTATTGTTTGTTGGCGCGTTGGTTTCTTACTACTAGAATTTACAACAATTAGAGCCAATCAAAACAATCAATTCGCAAACGTTTGATGATTTTGAAATTTGATTGACAAGTACATCCGCGCGCAAAATTTGGCATTCTCGAAATTTCTTCCGCACGCGCGCTCGTACTCCATGCGCATGCATATATGCTGTGGGCATAGAACTCCAGTGATGATGCCATGTGTGCAACTGTTGTACGTAATTAAAGTTTAAAATATTGCGTTGATACGAACAGTGATATCTGTACACTGTCGATTTTCCTTCGAGCAACTGACAGAAATCCAAAACATCAACACTTTTGGCTCGAAGAAACCTGTTTAAATATGACCGCGACACTGGCGTTTTCACCCCGTTTTCACAGACAACCACTGTCCAGACAGTTAGGCGGAAGGGGGCGCTGTCCACTACTACAGCTGTGTTTTGGGCCCTGGGACTGACAGGGCACAGGATATGGGACAGCCCTGACAACTATGAAATCGCTACTACCATGTTATGATGTATCAGGAATGTAATCATCATTTGTTTTTCTCGATATCTTGAGGAGATTTATTATCCTATTGTTTTCGGTATGATTGGTTTTCTTATTATTATTTTGTTACTCTGTTTTGGTTTCTTAAACTTCCTCATTTGTTTTTTTAACACTTTTCTTGCCTTCAGAGGGAAGTTGAGTGTTCAATAAAGGATGTACGAGGACACATATTTTTTTTGTGTTGGTTTTGGGTTTTATGAGAAATTGCCTCTTTTCAATTTAGTTGAAGTTACAATAGACCATGGTCCCTTTGTGGAGGGACTGTGAATAGACCCTCTTCAGTCAGTCATGCAGTTATCACTTTTCACACTTCTCTTTTGTGTTATTGTCAATTACGGAAAGAATTAAGTATTTTTTAAGTAAACAGCTACATAAAACATGTAAGCCATGAATTGAAGTATATTATATCTACTGTACACTGCAGTAACTTTGATCATTGAAATTGTAGCTGCGATTATTCGTTCATAAATGACATCATTGTCCTCTCATTAATATGCAAAAATAAATATTTGTCTGTATTAATTTAGATTACATTGATTGGAAATTACGTTAACTTCACAGGCAATTGTCAATATTGTGATGAACACTAGAAAAAAATAGCGTCAATGACACTGTAGCTCCCATCCTGGACTATTTAGTGTTTGTTCTCTGGTCAGATATTTGAACATGTGTGAAAGGGATAAAGTGCATGAAGTGAAAATACTTAAATGTAATGTACTGGAGACAGTGAAATATGTTTAATGTATTTATTCAGAATATAAAATGGAAAAAATACAGAATTAGATATATCGAATACTGTGATACAACCATTAACTCAACAAGTCATTTACAATGACATAGTCCCCACTTGTAATAGGAGTATTAGTCTTGATGGGGCAGGAAAATGTGGTCATTAAGAAGTATCACTGGAGTGTATATGTTGAGATCTATGGGCACATAGGTCTATGTCGTTGTTCCCATTTGAAACACATGAGGCATGTCTAAGTTATGGTTCTAAATCGGGAAAAAAGATCAGACCTCTAGCAGTATTGGCCAGCCAAGAAATACATATGCGCATTATAAAGAAGATACAAGATGTGACATCTTAAGGTCTAATATCCTATCAAATTGGAGGGTATAGAACTTGTGGTTACTGAGATATGCATATATATGTATAATCATAGGTCAAAGGTCATCGAGGTCACATGACATTTTGAAAAAAAAAAATTATATAGCTAATTATATGCCAAAAAATCAGATCTCTAGCTCTATTGCTTGCCCAGAATAAGATGTGTACATAATTAATGTGTGTTGTCATAAGGTCTCCCATCCTACTAAATACAAAGGACATAGCACTTGTGGTTACTTATTTATTGACATAAACATATATTTTAGGTAAAAGGTCATCGAGGTCACATGACATTTGGTCAAAAAATTTCTCTCCTATGGTTATCCCTGTATACCAAAAATCAGACATCCAGCTCTATTGGCTTGCTCAGAATGAGATATGTGCATAATTATTGAGGTACAGTATGTGGTGTCATAAAGTGTCCCATCATATCATACATGAAGGGTGTAGCACTTGTGGTTACTGAGTTACAGACAAATATGTATATTTTAGGTCAAAGGTCACCAAGGTCACATGACATTTTGTCAAAAAAAATTGTATTGCTAAGTTATCCCTATATACCAAAAATCAGACCTCTAGCTCTATTGGCTCGCTCAAAATTAGATATGCACATAATTAATGAGGTACAATATGTGGCGTCATAAGGTGTCCCATCATACAATACATGAAGGGTGTAGCACTTGTGGTTACTGAGTTATGGACAAATATGTATATTTGAGGTCAAAGGTCACCGAGGTCACGTGACATTTTGTCAAAAAAATTGTATTGCTAAGTTATCCATATATGACAAAAATTAGACCTCTAGCTCTATTGGCTTGCTCAAAATTAGATATGTGCATAATTAATGAGGTACAATATGTGGCGTCATAAGGTGTCCCATCATACCATACATGAAGGGTGTAGCACTTGTGGTTACTGAGTTATGGACAAAATGTATATTTGAGGTCAAAGGTCACTGAGGTCACGTGACATTTGTCAAAAAAATTGTATTGCTAGTTATCCCTATATACCGAAAATCAGACCTCTAGCTCTTTTGGCTCGCTCAAATTAGATATGTGCATAATTAATGAGGTACAATATGTGGCGTCATGAGGTGTCCCATCATACCATACATGAAGGGTGTAGCACTTGTGGTTACTGAGTTATAGACAGATATGTATATTTGAGGTCAAAGGTCACCGAGGTCACATGACATTTTGTCAAAAAATTGTATTGCTAAGTTATCCCTATATACCAAAAATCAGACCTCTAGCTCTATTGGCTCGCTCAAAATTAGATATGCACATAATAAATGAAGTACAATATGTGGCATCATAAGGTGTCCCATCATACCATACATGAAGGGTGTAGCACTTGTGGTTACTGAGTTATGGACAAATATGTATATTTGAGATCAAAGGTCATCAAGGTCACATGACATATTGTCAAAATATCCGAGATATCTGCGTGAACGGATGGACTCACGGATGGACGAACAGACGGACATGACCCAATCTATAAGCCCACTGGACTTCATCCGTGGGGACTAAAAATTGTGTCACTGCATCCTTTTTGCAATATGAATACGATGAGAAACTAAATTTTTATTTTTCGTGGCCTTATACATGGGAGTCTATGGAGATCTGCCTTATACATGGGAGTCTATGGAGGTGTAAACTAAAAATATGCAAATTTCACCACGATTGGCCCAAATTTGGGAAAGGTCACTCCTATGCACTTCCATACCAAGTTTCAAATCAATCGGACTTGTGGTTGCAGAGAAGAAGATTTTTTGACCAAAAATGGGAGAAAATTACAAAAAAAATCATGAAAAATAGCAAGTCCAAGATACTGACCCAAGATGTGCACAATCATTCATGTCAGCCCAAAGTACTTACATGCTAATTTTTCATGTAATCTGCTCAGTGGTTATTGAGTTTTTTCAATTTGACTGTTTTTACATTTTTTCACTTAATTTGCATATTTTTGGCAATGACAACTTCATTTGAACAAAATCTCATCTACAGCCCATCATCCATGTACACACCAAATATCAAGATGAAATGTACAGCGGTGTTTGGAGTTTTTGATGTTGACATACAGACATACAGACATACAGACACACAGACATACAGACATTTCCCTAGCCTATAAGAATAGCTTCCATTGCCATATATACATATGGCTATGGGAGCTAAAAATGGCTCAGACTTCAATCTCTGACAGACAACCACACATGTAACACTGACAAATTTGCCAGCAGTGCCCAATGTTGCATGCATGCAGCTTTATTTAGTAACAAGCCTGCAATCACAAACAGCCCAGGGCCACTCTCAACTTCAAGGTAGAATCAGAGACAGATATTTGCATGCTCAAATTTTTACAATTCTTTTCTAGTCTACTGCTTGTGAGGGTTCATTTAAAACCTCTTAGCATAAGAGAATTTTTCACTGTCTTAGATTTTTCAAAATCAGGAATTTTATTTTTCTCCATAGGACTTTTTACTCTGGGATTGCCGCCATTTTGAATTTCAAATATTGGTAAATCTTGGACATTATATTTCTCTATTACCAAAAGTTGCACAGTGGCCCTCAATTTTTATTCTTGATTTGAAAAAGAATGATTGAAAGTTGAGGTAAGTTTGAGCAAATGTGCAAGTCTTTCACTCTTTAGGCATATCTCACAGTTAAAGAGAGGGCAAGAGGGTGGCTGGAAGTGGACTGCAAATTTGTTGTTCTCACCTGACAAGATTTTTTTTTTCATTTTTTTTTTTTTTTTAAACAGAGGTAGGGAATGAAAATTTTATTATGCTAGAATTCTCAACACTTCAAAATTGTAGTTAGAGGGAGCTAGGGGTCATGGGAACTGCTACAAGGTTGTATGGGAACCACACAACCAATGAAAACACTATTGGAGGTATGTTGGCGATCAATGAAAATTGAAACATGTTTGTCATAATGTAAACTTACATCATGAAATTTAGATGTTGCAGCTATTATGATGTGATGTATATAGAGGGACTGTGGATGTATCTATATACCATTCATGAAATACATTGTTTGTAAACAAGAAAGTTGCACAGGCGTAGTTATGACATCCCCTCCCTTTAGATAATTATGGTTTGCAGAAGCAGCAAGGCCACTGATACATAAAGGGGCTGAACCACTATATTTTGAGTGAAGTAACATAATGTAGATTAAGAATTCCCTTAAAAAGTGTTACTGCCATGCTGACTTTGAGGAAAAAATATTGAAATGAAGGTGTTTTACAATTTGGGGAAAATTAGTGCACACACCATACAAAATCCAAAAAAAATTGTGATATTTTCAGTTGCATGAAACTGCATGTCCACATCCTGAGTTGAGCACTTCCTTGATCTTACACCTCCTAGATTTACCCCAGCTGATCCTAACACAAATTATCCCAAACATTTCTGCATCGTTTTGTACCATTTAGAGAAAATTAGAACACGCTAAAAAAATTCAAAATAATCAAGAGATAGTGTATTGTGCTGATATCACCAAATCCTTGGTCAAGTTTATTGTGACTGGATATTGATGCATTTGCTTTCATTTGAAGAAAAAGTATTCAAAAATAGAATATGCTATGACTAGTAAGTAGATGTGACTGGCTGCTAATTTACAATTTTGATTACTGTCCATGACAGTCTGTTGAGATAAAAAAAAGTAAAAATCTTCAACTCTACAGATTATCTTTTTTATGATTGATGGTACTCCAAATTTAAAGTCCTTGTGATTACACAATAGTTGAAGATGTTCTTTTGTTATCTTACAGTATCTACAACTATACACATCATCTAAGATTCAAATAGTTTTTTACAAATATGTACAAACAAAATAAAATCTGAAAGTTAAGCTATTTTGCCAGTGATATGTACATTGCAAAAGACTACACATTAACAGTTCAAATTAAGAAACATTGTAAACAATTTTTCATGTTTTTACTACAAAAATACAATTACAGAGAATTAGACACAACAATTGACTAATATACAAATCTAAATATGTTACAGCTGAATATCTTTAAAAACTGAGTTGTTTGGAAAATTCATCATAGAGGTTGGCACTTCATGACTATGTACAAATCTTATTCCTCAAGCGATATATACTTTATTTCAACAAATCATTTACAACATTGTAAAAAATATTCTCTGTGTTGTCCCTCTCAGGATATGAATTAAGTCGTCAAACAACCATTGATTTGCACAATGTATCACGTTATAAAATTAAGTCTGTCCACATACATGTTGAAGATATTTAACAACAATACAGTATACTGTAAATTATCCTAAGGAGAGAGTTGCAAAAGACAAATTAAAATCAGTATTCTTTGGAGCCCATAAAATGTGGTTGAAACATAACAGAATTCATGTAAACAGACTTTGACAAACTACAGCTGCTGTTCCAAATCAGTGCATTTCAGCTGCACATCATATGTTTTATAGACTATTCTGTGAACAAGTATAATCGGTATTTCTACGGAAGCAAAAGTATCATTGAAATTTATTACAATGCAAAGTGATTGTCAGTTCACTTCATTTCAATCTTTTGTTTCAATGTCATCTTTGAACGTGATCTTGGAAGTTGATGGCACTTTGTTTGTGTCTTCATCTGTGCTATCAACTTGAGGGATACTACCATTGATGTCTTGGGTTGTTACACTTTCAAGGGATGAACTGGCCAACTTTTTCACATCGGGTGTTATCAGATCATCTTTGCCACTTCTAATCACCTTCTGCTGATACATGTATGTTGGTAATCGCTTGAATGGTCGAATCTGACTTCTTTTGGATGGGTATGGCTGGTCATTTGTGGAGTATCGACCTGGTACGTGATACCACCCTGCTGAGTGAACTAATCCACTCTTAGGTCTAGGACAAGGTGGATCTCCTAGAAGGGTGTCTATAGTACTGTGTGGACCATGTACATTGCGAGCATTTAAAGGATCCCAAGCAAATTTCCCGGGTATTTTACACTTTGACCTATGAACTGAGTCTTCATCCATTGCACTGATTGGTCGGCTGCTGCTTGACCAGGCACCACTCCGATAGTAGCTACCCAGTACTGTTGAACATCTGCTGGTGGCGCTGTGTGTACGTCTTGCTTTTGATTCCCCTCTTTCATCTTTGAACCTGATACTCACAGATTGTTGCAGTGAACTGGCGATGCTTGGAGCCCCGATAGCACTGACAGGCCGTGAGTCAGAAGCCAGTACTTTACCACCTGAAACACTTCTCCTCTCAAAATCAGTGGCATCAAATTTGACACTTCCATTAGTTGTCATGCGAGACCTGTCTCCATACTTGGAACTGGTTGGTCTGTACAAAGAAGAGTCATATTCATTATCAGTATCCCTGTAGGAATAACGACTTGGTGATCTGTTGGTTGGAGTGAAACCACTCCTAATGGAGAGTCTGGAAAGAAGAGTTCTATTTGAATAGCCAGCTTTGCTTCTTTTGTCCAGTTTCTCAATTTCTTGATCATGCCAGCTCATACTGCTGTAGGGTCGTTCAACTGTTCTTTTGTCTGGCTGCTTCACTGGTGCGTAATCATATTCGCCATGCTGTAGTTGCTTTTCAGCTCGTATCAGACAGCTTCTAACAGCTTTGGTTATGCCGTGGTCAGGACCAAGCAGTGTTGATCTAAGATCCAGTGACCTCTTCAACAGCTCAATGGCTTCCTTCTTGTACTGTCGACTACCATTTGTGTTAAGCATTCTCCCTGGAGATAGATAGAAACAATGACAGAATAAATATATTTTTTCTGGTATCTTTATACCACATTCTCCAGTAAATACATTGTGAAGGAGTAAGCTGAATGGTTTTCTTCGCTATTAGAATAAATCACCTTGAAAATTTCTGTTTCATACAGCGTCCAAATCTGCATTTCATTTTTACTTCAAAATTCATCATTGATACATTCTTTTCTAACAATGAACAGGTAAGAGATTTCCTGATTATAAAATGTCAATCTTCTGCATTTCAATGAAATCAACAGAAATTCTAATACTTCTTGAGCAATGTCTGGGTTACCATTTCTTGAACATACTATGTATTCGTAGTGTAACACAGAAACATGGCCATATGTCTATTTCAACTGTGAGATACCAAAAAGCCATGAAATTAAGCAAATATCATATCTCTGTATGCTATATTCGTCTTGTTTGCGCCACTTCTTGCATTGACGGTGATGACTGCACAGAAGTATAGACTTGTCAAAGACTATTCACTCACCAAGATGGAATAGTGTTGTTGCAACAAGTAGGTGTTTTTGTCCAAGACTTTTCTCTCTAATTTGCAGGGCTCTTCTGAACATAGGTTCTGCTGCTATAGGGTTCAAACTGTAAGAGAATTAACCATTAACAATTTACTAACTGAAAATAACAATTTAGAAATAAAAAGGACTGTGTAATCATTTGTCTCTGAAATCCTCAGGCAATGTACTCGACAAAAATCAATATGAACCATGACAGATTTGATCTAGTAACTTTTTCCAGTAATCTCAGCACAAAATGAAATGTTTTCCAGTCTAATCATATATGTGTAATCTCCTCTGTGATCCATACAGGAATTTTACTAACTATATCCCACTTTGTATCAACACATCAATATTTTCCAAACTAAAAGTCACATACTTGCAGTATAATGGACAAGAAGTTACACAGGTGAATAATAAATAGTTGATACTGAGGTCCTTTTGAGAAGAAAATTAAAAGAGAAAGTTGAACAGAAGAAAACAGAAGAAGATTGATTCTAGATATGTATCAGTCAGAAGCCATTGTCAAAGATCAAGGTCAACAAAGATTCAAGGTGGCAGATACCAATATACTCACCCTTCTTTATTTTTTTCATTAGACAAAAGACAAGCCAGATCATCCAAAACTTCAGCCACAAGTGGATGAGATGCTCCATACCAACTTTCTCTCAAAGTCAGTGATTCTCGGAGATATTTCTCAGTCCTTCTGAAGTCACCTTTCTTATTCCTTGGTGGAAATGAAAATAAAATTGATGAGAATAGGTTGACAATTTCTTCATGGCAAGACTTGGTGATCTATGTCTGGTGAGGAAATTCATGAAATTCATAAATAATGTATCTCATCACTTCAAGAGTTTCAAAACACTTTCTGACATAGATATTCTGTCTATCTTTTTTGAACTTCAACATTTTGAATCTGAAACAGCAGAGGAGGTTTTTCTTTCATTTTCTCATTAATCAAAGCACTCACAGATTTTATCTTGTAGAAAAAGTTGCTTGGCATCATCATACATTCTTGTATATATGTTTATAGTCTTTTCAATTATCACTTTGGTAGAGTGTGTTGAAACTGGCTGACACAGTAAGAATGCAAAGCGTTTAAAATCAAATTCCTAGATATTAAACTCTATCATTATCATGATCACACAACATCTTTACCCGTAGAATGCACTCATTGTTTACATTTGAACTCTAGTGCGGACCAGAATTCACTTGTCAACGAAAACAATGCAGTATTGGAACTCATTGGAAGTTAAAGAAACTAGCCCTTTACAGTGGTTTGCTTTGAAACATTGGCATTACGTGAAGTAGACATATTGTCTACATTGAGGTGTTGCCAACACTGTCAGGTGTAATTATCAGCTGAACAGTAATTCCAGTCGACCACAGAGAAATCAACTCTGCAAAGGTTGAAACATTGTCTTGCAGGAGGTCAGACGTAGTCAAAACACTCGGCAAGTGATAAGACTTGGACAGTGTTGGACATGTGTGGTGGTGTTGTTCAGACTATGTCTGACCTTCTGCTAGACAATGTTTCAACTTTTGCAGAGTTGATTCCTTTTTGATCGACTCATGTTACTGTTCAGCTGATAATTGTACCTGACAGTGTTGGCAACATCTCGATTTAGACAATATGTCTAGTTCGTCTAATGCCGATGCTTCAAAGCAAACCACTGTAATCCTAGCAAGTATCTGATTGGTTGCCATTCACCATGCTACATACCAGTAGACTCCAAGATTGTAGTAGACAGTTGCTCTACCGGTTGTACTTCTGGCTGCCTTCATACAGTCTTTGGCTCCTTCCAAGTATGCTAGGGCTTCCTTGAACTGTCCCTCATGGATCTTAAGATGTCCAAGTCTGTTCAAAAGACGTCCTGAACAAAACACACGAGTTAAAAAAACCAATGATTAAACAAAAATGCTATGTGATATTCATTGCATTGGCTTAAAAAATGCGCAAAATGCAGAAAATTTTGTCTGTTTGGTTTCTGCCAGTGGGAAAGAAAGGTCATTTGTTGTATGAGTTAAGACCTTTGATAATAAACCAAAGTAACTGGACACATGATAAAACTTACTTTGTGAATACACATGCTATTATTCTTTTACAAGGACAGTTGACTTCTCTTTCTAAAAGCACAGAGACATAAAATTTTAAACTGTGAGTATTCTCCTGTCATTGACTGAAAGTTACCTTTGCTTTCCATGTGTTTATAGTAATTATTTGCACAATCTTCCTCTGGCATCTCAATCAGTGTGTTAAGAGCTTTCTTGTAGAAATTCTCTGCTTGGGTCTTTTTCAGTTGATACAAATGCCAGTCTGCTAGGCTCTCCTCAATCTTAAACATCAACACCAATTCACTGCTGTCAAGTGGTATTTTCTATTAAAGTAACCAGAGAAAAGAAATCATAAACAATTGTTTGTACAGAGCGGTTTAATATCGTACAACTCCACTTGGAAAGAAATGCAGCAAAGTTCAAAACCAACAGGACAGACTACCAATAGATATCATACCTACAACACTACATGCAACCACAAAACTGCTAATCTTTTCATGTTTTAAAGTTTACAACCTCTCATAAAAATCTGTCATCACTATTGAATGAACCTCCTACAAAAACGCGAAATGACATATTCAATGTCATTGGTCCAATCAATGAACAAAGTCATTGGTTCAGTCAATGTATTGCCAATAATGATCAGAGAGTAATTCAGATACTCACCTGTTTAATGTAGTTGTAAGCCATGAATAATAATTCTCCTGCACTTTCAAATTGATTGAGTTCATTTAAGAACTGACCTGCATGCCTCGCTAACGCTGCTAGCTCATCATCACCCAATGGTTTCATGTTATCTGTAAGACCATGAGATATTATAAGGATCATGCCAGCTGTCTTTGATCATCAGACAATGATTTTCATAATATTTTGCAATGCATAAGAACAAAAACACACAATAAGTGGTTGTTACTATAACTGTATAGATGTACTAGCTAACATCAGTAAAATGTTTTAATAATCTAGAACAAAATTTAAATGAATAACGGTATTTGGCAATTTTATGAAGAAAAATCAGTACTACGTGAAAAGAAACTGAGGAAAGATAATGAAAATATCAATAACTCTAAATGACCATGATGAGACCAGAACTCTCAATGACCATGATGAGACCAGAACTCTCAATGACCATGATGAGACCAGAACTCTCAAAGACCATAATGAAACAACGAATGGAAAGTGATGGATAAATAGTAAGTTCCACTTAATTTCATTGTTTCTTAAAAGTCATTTTCCTTCAAGTAGGGAATATAAATAGTCAAGAAATGAGAATGGCACGTTTTCTTTGTCTGAAATATCCAATGTCTGTTGTAGAGATTCGGTTACATTGACATATGGCTACTTCTACAACACAAAGTCCACCAAGACTCCACTCAGGAGTAGACAAAAAAGGAGATAACCACAACCTACCTGGAGATACCGAGTCTATCAAACTATTGGATGCCTGTGTCAGAAACAAATCATCAATCATAGCTCTGTCCTTGTTAATCTCATCTATGTTATCCTCCATCTGTTGGCTGTCTGAGTTGATCTCACTGAGGGCGTCACATCCCATGCTATTCACACTCATACTGTCACTGGTAACCACTTGGAGTTCTTCATTGACGTCTTTGTCACTGTCCACTGGAGTGGTTGGTGTGTTAGTGTTCTCAGCACTGTAGGCTTCCTCAATGACAGACAGCTGATTTCTCATATCTTTTCTGTCTGTGTCAAGTTCATCTTTACCTGGGAAACAATTCACATTTTGAAATCTAAATGATGTTGATATTACATTTGAGGGAAAAGTTACGGCTACATTATATCAACTAATGGAATGTTGAACGATCATTCAAAGGACACAATGCCAGGCTAATGCCTATGACGGGTATGTATATCTGTGTGTGAAAACACTGGGATTTAATTTCACCAAATTTTCAAAAAGATGAAATCCGCTCAATAAACTAAATCCCAGTGAAAATTTAAAATAATGACGACATGTTATATCGTTCTACTGGCAAAATCAGTGAATTCAAGTCCCAGTAAAAAAATCTCAACATCAGAATGGTGAAATAACGTCTCTGTGAAAATAAGTGAATTTTCAGAATCAAAACAGTTGTCATTAAAACAACTTGACAACCTTCTTGAAAAACTATATGCTGCATTTACACAAATCCTATGTCCTCATTTTTGACCAACCACTGTTCCAGTATGAGTGCTGATTCTTCCCTATTGCCCGCTAAGTGTATTATGATTGTCAAAACTTATACAAGCAAAAAAATGAAATTAAATTTTGAACTAAAGCCACTAAATATCACTGGCTGCAGTGCCTGAGAAAAACAAATAACATGTACCTTCAAGCTCAGCGACTCAAAGACATTGAATCTTGCTGAAGTAAAAAGTATATAAAATAAATTTCTCAAGCTGAAGTGAAGTAACATCTTGACTAAGATGAGTACCATGTAAGTTTTAAATCAAAGAACATCGCTATTTGAATTCAGGTGAGAGAACTTACCTCCACTTTGTGAAGTTACACCATTGATATCACCATGTGTTAACTGCAATAGTAAATCAGGGATTATATTTGCTGAACTTGTCTGTATTAGCTGACAATAATGCCAGCACTCTCACTGAACTGGATAACACTAAGCATACAAATGGGGCAAGACAGGGCCACACTCTGCGTCTACCTATGGTCTATGAAAGAGTCTTAATATCCCTATAACACACGACCTAAAAAATATTAGGTGCACTGCTGGGCACTTGAAAGTTTCATTTTTATAACCTTTACAGATAACTTGAAACTGAAAATTAAAAAATGCACTCTTGATGCTTCATATTTCCATAATATAAATCACAAAATCTTTTTAATTTGACAACCATCTCTCAAGCATTGCACATAACACAATTCTACACATTTTTAATTGCTATCTCAAACAATACTTATAACTTTAATATAGTCACATTTAATTTTTATTGCATATTAATAATGTAGTTCTTCTAAGAGTTTTCATGCAGCATAATTCCATACCTGTGTTTTCTCTGCCCATTCAGTTTTCTCATCACTGACATCAAGTACAATTTCTACAAGACTGCTTAGTTGTTCAGGAGGTCCTATCTCACCAGCTTTCTTCACCATGTCTGTGTAGAGCTCTGCCGGTTGGAATCCAGCCTCCTGCAGGGTCTTCCAATACTGATGCAAGTCAAGCTTCCTAGCCTCATCCTCTCCACTCAAAGTAGAAAACATTCTGACAGAAAACAATATTTTCAGAAATTACCATAAGGATGACAGGACACATTATCAAGTCGTGATTTTTTTATTTTATATGTATCTTACAATTTTGCAGACAAAGGACATGATTGATGTTTCTCCATGTTTTACAAGCACACATGGATGGTTATTGTATTTGTCAAACATTCCTTGGAAACTTGATTGAAACAGTCCAACAACGTAAAGAAATGTATGTTATGCTTTAGAAACCACCTTTCTGAACTAATAAAAGGAGCCTTAAAAAGTGAATTTTACAACGATTATAGGTCAATTCCAAAGACGATATATTATCATGACCTTCAAGGATACAAAAATACATGCACAAGCCAGCTTGGTTAGGATAGGAAGATACTTCAAGCGCCAGAAAAACAGCTCCTCCAATTGGCAATGCTAGACACAAACTCTACTACACTCAACTTGAACTATAGAGAGCAAGCTTACCTGGGCTCCGTCAGAACTTTACTCAGGGCTTCCAACTCTCCACTCATTTCTAGTTGCCATGGTAATTCTTCCGTTCTCCTTGGTCCATGGTTCTGCTGCATGAAGTAATGAGCAATATAACAATGGTACTGTTGTTTGATTCTTTCCCACTCATGAGGGAGGCCAGGGTTACTGCTCGGTCGCGTTGCATTGCCAACGATGCCTTTAAAAAAATACAAAGAAAAGCTTTTTACTGAGATGGGAAAAGAAATGCATCAAAACTACAGCTTCATTTCATAGATTTGCGAAGTCACTTAGATGCTTTTGTCAGTTCTTCCAGTTTTCCTTGCCCAGAAAAATATATTTCAACATCAACATACCAATACTGTAGCATCTAGTAAGCATTACAGATACTAACTGGGACCTAACGGAAGTTGCTATGCAGTAGGAGATGAGCAGACTAATTAATGTGGTAAGTGATAGCGTAACAAATTTCATTATTGCATATAGATGAAAAAACATAATTCAGTATATCAAAAGCTTACCGAGTAAAGTGTGATCTACTGCCTCTCTGAGATGTTGATGGAAAAATGTCAGTAATCCACCAGGTCTTTCTATCAATGCATCAGAAGAAGCTGATCTGAACATCGCCCAGTCCAAGGATGAAACTTCAGTGTTGCCAGTGTAGCCAATCATCTGGAGAATCTCCAAAATTTCTTTCTCCATCAAACCTTGTCTGGACACAGCGATGAGTCTCATTGCATCAGCAACCCAGCCTATCAATGCTGGGTTGGGAAAAAAATACAAAATACTGCTTTTTAATTTCACTGGTTATATTTTCTCAGATCGTCATGGAATAACATTTTCAGACACAACTTGGGATGATTAAGTTTACAACAATGGTTAGAAAGAGTTTGCAAACAAAGCACTCAAGATAAAGGACAAACATAGAATGATGCAACAGAGAATGAAACCTGCATTAGCTGTAACTATTGATGTTGTCCAGTACATGTATTTTTGTTGCTTTCAATACACATTTCTACTCCAAAAATCATGTTGAAATGGCTTGTGTCTAGCTTTGCAACATGGCCCATAGGTGTGCAATATGTAATCGTTGACACCTGAATTTTAGTCAGGGCAAGAAATTATTCTCAACAATAACATACCGCATATTGTACAGCATGTGTTGTGGATAAATGTTAATATTCTGTATTTAAATGTAGGAATAAGAATGAATACTTGTTTTGTGGAAAAAAATTATAAAAATATTAAAAATTATAGGTTTTGTCCCATTAAAATGTATTACTTACGAAATGGTTGTGTGGTTGCAGAACTAGTGACACTTGCTGTGATGGATGAGCTTGGATAATCTGACGTCCAACTGTAATCCTTGATCCATCGTTCTATGATGAGTCTCCAAAGATCACGGTTGTTTGACGTTTCCAAGTAATTTGTGATTTGCTTGTTTAAGTTTTTATGATTGCCGATCACTCTGAGTTCGTTGGCCAGCACCGAGAGGAAGAGGGGTCTGTCGCTTAACTTCCACTCCATGATGTCGTCAATTTGACCCTTGTCCAGACTTTTGCAGTGCAAGGCAAGGTGCTCCTCCACCACGCTGCGTTTCATGTCAGGGTCATTCATCAGTGGTACTGTGTAAATCACTGTATCCCGTCTCTTTGACAACGCTTGATACGTCAAATCTGATCTGACTGTGGTCAGAATGATTTTGCACTGAGCAGGGAGTGGAGTTGCTAACCAGGATAACTCCTTAATCTGAAATGAATATGAACCCACATCAAACTACTTGACAATTTTATTTTTCCTTAATCTGAAATGAATATGAACCCACATCAAACTACTTGACAATTTTATTTTCCTTAATCTGAAATGAATATGAACCACATCAAATTACTTGACAATTTTATGATTAAGGTAGTTCCGCCCTCCGAATTGAAAGACTTAAAAATTTTGCCCAAAATTTCCTCAAGGAAACTTTCAACAATTCTCTTTTCGATATCAAGAATAGAAATCAGTGGTCATCATGAAAAATTTGGTACAAGGGAAACACGCTACCCATAACCCTATATGTACCATCACTTGAAATTCAAACAGCTACCACCCCTGTGTTAACTCTATGGAGAAAATTAAAATTTTTGATTTTATACAAAATAAGCCCTTGAAAGCTTTATTTACTCCATGAGCTTCAAAATGAGCTTCTACAAACAGTAGACTAAAAGAATATTGTAACAGTTTGAGTTCATTGAAATATCTCTCCTTGAGGAACAAGGGCGGCAAGGTTGAATTGAAACCAATGTACAAACATATAATCATGCTATTTGAAACCGTATAGCTGAAATTAATTGAACTGCAATGCAATCACAAATGATGTTGCATACAGTTATTACATGTCTCCTTTGATATTACTGAAAAATTCCTAACCTGCCTTATCATGTACTCATACTCGTTCACAAAATTAAAACAAAAACAAATGCATGCAAAGGAACAATAATTTTTGAGAAAAGCTTCTTCTATAAATTCTTGAAACACAGCAAAACAGTGCAGAGATATCGATTCAAAGATTTAATCCGTTCACATGCCAACTGCTGAAACAGAGGTTTTAAATCTTGAATCAAAGACTTGGATTTATAAAATCTGAATACAAAGCATGGAAATAAAGCTTTACCTGCTGTGCACTGAGCCCATAGGTTGTACTGAGTTCATCAATTCCATCTATGATCAACACACATGGTCCCATTGCAATAGCCGCTGAGAAGGCTTCTGAGATGTGATGAAAATCTGCCAAGTCATGAGTACTTGACGATGAAGCTGTGTCTTTCTGTGCACCTACAAGGAAAGAACAGTGTTTGGATAACAATTATTTATGAAAAGTTATAGGTATACTTGTGTTCTGGTCAACATTTTCATCACTTCGGTCCAAAATTTACTTTCTTATTTTAATGGAGACTGGCACTAACCCAGAGGAAGAAAGATTTAACATAAGTTAGCTTAGTTTATCAACATTTAATCAGGTTGTCTTGGACGTAGTCATATTAAAGCTAAAATAAACATCATTAAACTTATACTTTTCATCATACATCAAACCTTTGAAAATCTGATCTAAAAGTCATAAACACATCTTCTGAGAGGTTAAAAATTCACCCATATTCCACTTACCTGTATATGAATCTCACAAAACTTAAAAAGAAAAAATTTATTGAGATCAATTTGTGTCCTACCTATATATTCATCTCTGAGATCATAGGTAGCTCTTCTCATAAAGCTGGTAATGTCTACGCTTATTGAAGTAGCACCCACGTAATGAGTCAAGACTTTGACACTGGGATGGCAGTCTTGAAATTCCTTGACCCAGTTTGCAACGACACTGCTTTTGCCGCTTCCTCTCTCACCAATCAGCACAAACATTGATTTGTTATTCTCTGTTGTACCGACATCCCTGGAAATATATTACAGAAAATTAAATAGAGGAAAGGTTTCCAGCTCTGTAGCCTATAACTTTTGATGTATTTTGTGATATTTTTGTTTTGTTTGTAAAAATGCAGTGTATTGTTCTACTCCTAAATTCATGCTAAAATGTCTTATGTCACACTTGTCGATACTGCTCATGCGTACGTGTAATAAGTCATTGTAGACTATGAAATTGAAATCCAAACTAGGATTCACTGGTCAATAATTGCATAGTGTAAATAATACACTGCATTGGCAAGACTTTTTCTTTACATTTCAACCTATTTGAGAGAGAAGAAATAGTAGAAATGTTTAAATTACAAGTTATGCATGCTTAATGCACCTGTGAAAGAAACTGGCAGGGAACCAGAAAACTATGATTTCATATTCATTGTGCCGAAATAGTAATGACACATTATGTATAAATAAGATTTGCAAATATTGATGAAGAAAATTATCCCTTCAATGATATCGCTCTCTATTTTGTAAAATAAACATTAAAACTCATGAAAATGTACATCACACGTATAACACTGATTACGCTCAGACATTAAGTTGTTACTACAGATAAATTGGAAACAGCACGGCTCTGATGCTATAGTTACGTGATGACGCATTTCTTAATGTGCCTGTCAGACCTACTCTTCACCAACAGTACCACTCAGGTCATATTAAAAAATTTTAAGTATATTTATTTAAAGTAAACCATAGCTATATTACCCTAGATTTCAGAAGGAATACATGTTTTAATTGATATTTCTTTGTATTCATTCTGACCCATTGTCATTTTCTGGTGATCACTAATTTATTACTTTATAGAGAGTGTATCAAAACACTAAGTGGTTTTAATAATGGATGGTTCAAATTTTGTACATGAACCTCTCATCTACATGTAATCTCAGATGCCATTGATGTAGAAACCCCCAAGTAGCACAGGCTATGACTGAGAAAGGCCTTTGATGAGTTTGGAAAACCTACTGCATGGAGATGAAAAGGCCAAATAAACATGATGATTGAATTACAACAATTGGTTTGTGAGTGACATTTAGCGATCAATAGACAATATCTGTCCAATCATCTGTGACAACCACTCTACCATTATTGTCTACACGATCTCAAACTGAACCCATTCTGTTATTTTTTTTCAATTGCACTTAAAAGAATTAAATCTAATGTGACATTCTGGTGACTCATTATTCCAATCATTTTTAACAAGCAATAACCATAACATTTATGTATAACTACAATGTAAAATACACTGTAATTTATTGATTAATGGTTGTTTCCGTTTGTTTTCTTTCTTTCTTTCTTTTTCTCAATAACATACGTCTGAAAAACTCTCAATCAGTGTTTCACTTTCTTCTAGAATCTTCATTACTTTTATCAAGTACATGTCCTGACATGATTCCCATCAAGAATGAATCTTACACAGTATTTTGTATCTAATCAATAGGGCTTTGAGATAGAATGATTGCACTTCATTCAAATCTTTACAGTCAAGGATAACCCTACTAAATCTTGCTTTTGCCTAGCATGATCTTTGACCTTTAGCACAACTCCACTATGCTGGACACAAAGGCTGTCTAGCCAACCTTTTACTGTGGAATGTCTCTTGACAACACACTGACATATACAGACTTCTGTTCCGTGTGAGAAAGAATTTCAACATATCAGTGAATCAGAAGTGATTTTTGATCTGGATACATATGTATACATGTAGATGGTGTACACTTCAACTGATATTGAATTAGCAAAACAATAAACTTGACATTTTCATACAAAACTTTGTTCTGGAAAACAGAGAGTGGTCCTTTTCAGTGTGATAGCTTTCAATTCAGTGAGGTAAACACTAAATGTTTTTTTGTCATTTCACTGTGATGCAACAACAATGCCATTCCCATTGAACTGAAGTATATAAGGAGGCTGAGTTTAACAATACGCTATCGCATTACTGAAAACTTTCTGTAAGATACCTGTACAAGGAACAGATTAGCTTGATAGACAAGCATTGTCTGAGGTGAAGAATGCATTCATGACTTAAAACCCACTAGTATCAGCTTTCAAGACAAAGCTTCCTATTTCTTTGTCCTAATGACTTTAGCTCAGTAAGCTACTTTACAGACAGCTACCATTACACATGTACGATACAACAAAAACTGTGAATGCGGCTTTCACTTTGGTTGTATAGTGATTCATGCATTGTAACTGATTGTCTACAACAGTGAATTAGAAGTTCACCGGTTTTTTTCATAAGAATATGCATTTTATATGCACACAGCAATTAAGCTGAAAGATACTGAATCACCTATGAAAGAGATATTCTAGTATTAAATTTTGTATTATCAGAATGATACAAGCTTTACCAGGCATAGATGTACAATTCTAAAAGTTTAAATGTACTTGGTAGAAGTGTGATAACCAAGTAACTTCAATGGCAAAAAAGTTGATTGCTAAAACAACCTACCTGTTACCCTTCAGTAAGTTGCTATGATCATTTGCTTTGTGTGCATTTTCAGTTCCATTCATAGAATAACGAATAACAGGTTCAATAAACTCATCGAGTTTTGCATTGAGATTCTGAATAGCTGGAGTTGTTACAAAAACCCTTCTCCTTGTCTCTGCATACGCTTCATGGGCTGTCCATTCCTGAAACTGTTCACCACCTGAAAGTAAATACACAGATTCAAGTTCAGATTACAGTAGAATGTGCCTCAGGGACAGATATTCAAACTCTCAAATGTTAACAAACCTCTTATAATCTACAACACTTGCATGGGCTTATTTTGAATTTCTAGTAGTAAATAATATTTGCACCATCTCATTTTTGTGAGAATCAAGAATTCAGTGTTTGCCATAGAGTTGACACATGAATGGTGGCCATTTTGAGTTTCAAGTTTGAGCAAAACTTTGTCTTTCAATTTCAAGATGCAAGGTACCTTGATAAGGAAATTAAATTAAATTATATATATATATATATATATATATATATATATATATATATATATATATATATATATATATATATATATATATATATATATATATATATATATATATATATATAGATATAGATAGATAGATAGATAGATAGATAGATAGATAGATAGATAGATAGATAGATATAGATAGATAGATAGATAGATAGATAGATAGAGATATATAGATAGATATAGATTTTTTTGGTTTTCTATTTCATTTTATTTTATTTGTATGTTCCAAATAACATGCACACATGACAACAATATGTATGTTTAAGGTTGGAGATTAAATTTTGTATTTTGTATATGTTGTCATATATTAAACTCTATGTTGTCTCTGCAGTACTTGTGAAGTGAATTGGAAATCAACAGTCTCTAAAAATGACCAATAACACCTACATCTGCAGATCTAATCTCTCTGACTTTGACAGGGCACTTACCCATTTCCCTGACCAGATCTGTGATATCAGGACATGTTGTATCAATGACATTGGTCCAGTCTTCAAGCACCAGGTCTCCAAGCTCTTGTGGTGTCTTGAAAAACTTTATAGGCAAACCTTTCTTTGCTATCCTTTGTTTTAAGTCCCTCATTTTTATTTCTGCATAGTCGCTTTCACTTGAGTATTTCTGTTTGAAAAAAGAATCGAATGTATATCTATTACCGAAGAATCATTTGCATTTGTTACTTTGTGGCAGTAGCCACAAGTGGAGAATCTCTCTCTCTCTCTCTCTCTCTCTCTCTCTCTCTCTCTCTCTCTCTCTCTCTCTCTCTCTCTCCAACATGAAGAATTTATGTCATATTGCAAACTGATTTTTCATTATTTAGATACTGCAGGAGAATAATACAAGTAGTATTTCTGAATTTATGAAAAATTCAAAACTGTTTTAACTGATCTAGTTTTTCAACAATGGTTCCTTTGATAATAGTTATACGGAAACACCCTGTACCTTATTCAGCTTAATATTGTGTGCGATACCACAGATAATACTGTGTACTGGTTGCATTGTGCTCTATGGGCTGGGCTGTACTTAGGATAAACCAATTCACTTTCAACAACACCAATGAAAATTGACCACTTCAAATAAAAGCTTCAAACTTCAAACTAAATTTTACGTTTATGAGTTTAAGATAATTCAACTGAAATGATGAAATACAAATGAAGTTAGACAGAAAGGAATCTACTGGATCTAATCTAGTCATCAAAGTGGAGAAACATATTTGGTAGCAGTACTCCAACAACAACAAAATTTCAATGCCAGCATTATTGTATTCTCGTCCATGTTAAAAGTTGAATGGCGTTATGAATGTAGAAAAATATATTCTGATTCTGTTACATTGAAGAAAAAGACGGGTTTACTGCACTCAAAATGGAATATCTATTTATAATACTGGAACAGAAACAATGGAAAATTTATTGCTTTCAAACTGGAAACATTTATTGCTTTCCAACTTTCTGTAGAGGTGCTGTAAAGTTTACAGCTACCACAGCTGAATATATTGATTTTCTACCCATGTTTAAAGACAGCATAAGAATGTCTTGCACATGTGTTTTTCCCAGGTTTATTGACAAATTAATTATAGTAACATAAAAAAATTAGGTCTAGTCATTCCACACTAACTAGAAACAAGTAGCATATGTTTTTATTAACATTGTATTATGTTATTTAAATGTATCTACCAAGTTACATGATTGTATTATATCATGTGTAGACAGAATCAACAACAACTATAAAAGTAGGTATAATCTGATAATGACACCATTCCTCAAAGTTCTTGTTTTGAGTTTGTACTTCCAAGACAGCAAGGCTAGGAGAGATTTAACTGTGTCATGTTAATCGATGAACAGTTAAGAGTTTGAAAATGGAAAATACCTGTTGAAGTTGTGGATAAATGTATACATATAAAAAAACAGACGTATATCTATAAGCACGACACTGACTGTTAGAAGAATGAAGCCTATTTACTGGTTTTCCAACATAAATGGACTTTACATACTTATTTTATATGGCTCAATAATTGGATGTATGTGTTTTCCCTTCACACACTGGTCTATGGTTTCTTTCAAGGCATTATTTAGATTAAACAGTTACAGATGAAGGTTAAATTTGACAGACATACAGTGTTTAGAAAACAGCTTTTATTGGCACACAGAGTGTACAAAAACTATAATAAAAGTAATGAGTTGAATGAGCAAACACTTGAAGGTGTTCCCATTTTGTGCCACTGATACTTGCTGTCTGGGTTTCTGTCTAGACTAGGTACAGGTTTTAGGATTACCAGTTTCACCAATTTTCATGGGTAGTGAAACCTTCCAAGTTTGAAAAGGATTTAAATTTATACTTCACGGGAGATGAGAACAACAAAAGAAGGAAAGCGATGCAGACCAACTCTCATTCTGATTCTGAGGTTGATTTTCCTACATTATCTCTTCAACCAATTTCTAATTTCAAGTGCTTATAATCTATCCATACATACATAACATTTTCCAGGTTGCATTTTACACATACAATATAATTGTCTTCAATATAATGGATTGCACAAATTTATCCACAGCGAAAGAAATAAAGGTTAAAACAATAGAAAACCATGATAAAAATCTTCTACATAACCATGATGTCAAATCTGAACAAAAGCTCAATGTCAAACTCAAATCATGTTTACAATGGTTGCCCTACAGCAGTCAATACAAGCTGTACTTTTCATTAATCATTTCTAAAGAAACTGATTTCATGTGAAACCTTCATGAGTCAAAGAGCAAGTGGTTGCTAAGATAATCAAAGCTGGTTGCTATGGAGCAGCAGCTTTGAAGTAACGTATTAGCATACTGAATCTATCATGTAATTAAAGTCTATTTTATGAAACTAGGGAAGGATAGAATTGGACTTCTGTTAACATTACGTCATTTTTCAAACCTTGAACAGGCAGAAATAGGGGAACTTGAATTCAAATAAGTTCAATCTGATAATGATTTTGGTTTTTTTGGTGACATATTTATCTATGATTTTCTGTCATTTGTGACAAAAATTGTATAAAGCTAACTTTGCATATTTTTCATTTTAGTATACGAATAATGGGTATAATTGAAGTGCCTTGCTTGTTGTTTTTGTTTAATTCTACCAAATCTTACATGTAAACAAGTATTTTTCAATCGTGAATTGAGATGCAAGGTACACAGAATGATTTGTTTTTCAGTCAATGAATATTTACGGTGACAACAAATTGACTTGGCTTGCACCAAAGAAACAAATTAAAGGTCATAATTTGATCAGGGGATTACAGTTCAAATATTTCTGCTTAGCATCAAAGATATTACATGTCAAATCTGTTAACTGAAAATTATGTTGCCCTCAAGCTCAAACTAAAAGACATGTCATATCAAAATGGCTTCATTTCTTTAGTTTATTCTGTCAATCCAGAATTGTATTCAGAAAATCATCTGATCTGAAGGATATATTTTCACTTCCTTGGCTAATATTGAGTTCATTTCATTTCTTGATACAAAATGCACCGCAACCTATTCAATCAAGTAGATACCATGCCACCTCAGGTGTAAATTTCATTAAGCAACACACAATTGCAGTAAACGAATTGCTAACTCACAACTTTTTTTCACAAAAATAAATAATTCAAGTAAAACCTCAACCTGCTGGAGGGAAAAAGCATGACACCGACCCTTTTGTCCCCTAAACAATAGAAACTAAATTTCTTTACATCTGTTACAGTAATTAAAAATGCAAGTTATGAATAATTAATTATGTTTTGTCCAACACTATACTTATTAGAACCCTCTGTCTTAAATGCCCTTCATTTTCCACGATGGACATCAATTCACACTGTAGGAAACAGTATGTCCAAAGTGCTAACAACATTATTCACACGTTTTACTATTTAATTTTTCGGGAAGACTTAAATGTTAGCTCAAAATATCAGGGGATTCAGATGTGTTTGGCGACAGAAATATTCCATATCACAGTTGCTATAGGCAATCATGGCTAACCTGTTACCTATACAAAGGTTGTGCAATGTATGTTCACTACTCATGGACTGCCCGCTATCAGTGAATCAAACAGTTCATTGTCAAAGGTTCATGTTTACAAATAAATTGTGCCTCTATTCAAAATGAAAACAGCATGAAATAACATCCCCACTTTCTAACACCTCCTTTGATCTTCTTTTGAAAATTATTACAAAACCAATCAGTATGTACCGGTTTTAAACATACCTAGTGAACTTGCCATTGCTTTTGATATTCAGAAGATTCTGATCTATTTTGGTTTAATTCTCACAAAATTATGTGTACCCTTCCAGACATGAAACCAATTTATTATGTTATAAGCCACACAACAACTAGAACTTGCTGTGAACTCAGCTGTTACATGTATACACCAAGGATTCCAAATGCAACACTATGATAAGAGATCCCTCTGTATTTTAAAATGCCCACGCAGGATGAAAAGTCTACTTCGTGTCTCATTAGGATATTTCATGCAAGTATTTTAAGGAGCTTACAACTGCCCACAATAGGACAGACCCCATTTACACAATACTGGACTTGTACAGTTCTATGTCTTAATTGTCGTTACTCAGATGTATTTAAATTCTCTATCTTCTGTTTGGGTCAAATCAGGACAGCATTGCTTTGAAAACATAAAGTGTGCATAGTTTTACTGACAGGCAGCCGTCAGGAAAGAGTTGGAGATTAAAATCATAGAACATTTCGGCTTTCTTTGGAAGTCTGCCTTGAATAATTGTGGGCTAGAGGGATAGGTTCTGTAATTTAATTATGTTCCCAATATCTGGATGTTAACTATATTATTGTTTACTCTTTTAGAATTTAATCTCCATTAATTAAATTTGCACCGCTATTGCTTTCTGTATCACACCAACATTTGCTAGTTTAATAATTAAATACCATAATTTTGACCACGTCACCTATATGATTTGCTTTTTCACCTTAGCACCTGAGATCATGAAATTATGGAACAACCTTCTTTTTGTTTAATTGTGACAAATGTATTCATTTCAACCATCATTTTTTCAGATAGTAACTTTTCTGTAAGCTTTTTTGTGGTAATGATGATATGGACGGCAAAGTCCGAAATAAAGTCTTAATAATAATGATAAATAAAACTAGTTTTGACCAAAATTATTGCAATTTTACAAATATGAATTGTTATCGTGCTTTCCTTTAGCACACAAGTTGCTCAACCTCAACTTACATTTCCTCTTTCCACATCATTACAATCTTGCTTAAATTGTTAATCACAATTTGCAGTAGCAGCTAGCAATAAAGCATTGAAAAATGTATAAAATGCCATATTAACTTGTAATCTAAACCAGCTTAATATTATGTACAAGTGATAAAAATTGTGAAGAATTTCCATTGTATTCATCAACCGACAATCAAGAAGCAACTGGTAGTATCATTAACAAAAGCAACTGATTACTAACCAGTGTGAACTCTATAAATGTGACACAATCAGGTGTTTTTCCTGTAGTGTAAATGAAACTGTTTGTCTTACATCCTGGCAGATTGCTTTTAATTGGCAAAGGTTGTGTTAGGCACTTTGAGATAGGGTTAGCATTTGATGGACTTTATCAATAAATACTCTTCAGATACTTGATATCCTTTGATCCACTTCATTGTCAAAAATATTTAAGAGACAAATGATATAAAATCAAACAGCCTACTATATTTGGTGACAGACGAGAATTCTAAATCTTCACTGATATCTGTCAACTGTACATCGTTTCCATGGTATTAGGGAGAGCCAATGGAAGAAATTCATTTCTCAGTGATATATGCAACACTTTTGTAATACATGAAAAGTGGAATTTCTATTTGTAATATACTGCACAGGGCAATGAAAGACTTTCCATAATCCCACTGTCCATATTTTTTTCACCTGTCTCCTCTGAACATTACATACATAAAATATCCTGCAAATGGAGCACACAGCTTGTTTTTTACCTTTGGTTCTTACCTTTCCAAAATAAAATACTTCCAAAACTTTAACTTACCTGCCCTATTTCAAGAGGCTAAGACAAATAATTTATTTTTCCGTCGAAATCTACCTCCTTTGCTTACTGTAAGTAAAGAAACGTAACTGTTATAAATTCATATGGACAGAAAATACTAAATAGGCCATGAATGGTCATTTTTACCTTTAATTTCTCTTCCCTTTCCTCTTCTGGAAGATCTGTAAATAGGTAATCAACATGGGCTGTCTGTCGAACGTAAAAATGACAGTGAGTGTTCTCATTGAGAAATGCTGCTTGTATAATTTCCAGTTCAGTAACACTTGAAGTTTGATGTGATTCTTGTAAGATCCATGAATACCCATTGTTTGCAGCAACCAAGAAATTTTTGTCAAGCCAATGTGCATCATCTGATAAGTCACGAAAATTCTTTGGCAATGGTGGTGCATCCATGGGCCTATGAGAGCCATACCGTTCACCGAGAAGACATATAAAATATGGGGTACATCGATTTATGTAATCAAGGCACAGTGCTATAACATTGCCAGAACTTGTCTGCTCATCATTAATCCCCCACTGGAGATCAACTGGAGCGAAGTATGAACCACGGTTCCTGCACAACTTATCAAGCTGTGGAAAGATCTTCTTAACCAGATGTTCTCTTTCTTCATGGAAATCAATGAAGGTTGAACTCACAAATGGTCGCACTGGTTGTCGCCATTGAAAGTGGCGCTTTAGCATACTCATGCTACGTTGTAGCTTTGGTCGTTGAGTAGAAGACTTCATTTTGTCACAGCTGTAACAATTTATGGATACTACTTCCAATGTTTTACAGGGATACCTTCTTTCTATTGTTTTATCTATCTATCATTTTTGCAAATCATGGAATTTCCTCTTCCTTGCCAAACCACTCTGAGTCTCATCACACACTTGTTCTCAGGTTTTATACTTCTTCAATGTCCAGCTCTTCTGTTACTCCTGGAAGGCAACAGAGAATATCAATGTTTTTAGTTTTTTAAAGATTGTAAAAAAATTTGCATTCCCACTTCAGTGGAATCGTCTTCATCATCAACCAAACACATTCAAAGTCAGTCAAGACTTCCAATTTAATAGATATGCTAGTTACACCTTTGGTATATTTTTTTAGATAATTTGGATTTTGAATAACATAACTTTACATTATATAATGATTACGCTACTCATCAAAGGTAAAATGACATAACCCTATTTTCTCAACATATCTGGCGATATTAAATTGAGTGGATTAGTTTGTCTCAACTTTCTAGAGCTAAAAAGTCATTTCAAAAGTTACAAAGGTGTTCAGAAAGTATTCTTAAAATCTTTTGCAATTTATTGGTTTAAGACATTTTTGTTATATCAAATGAAAAAAATTACCATATAACAGTATTGTTGTTATAGTGTTGATAATCTGTTGTCTTTGTATATAAACAATAAATGCAAGTCAACTTAAAGTTCGAATGGAAATTGTACACTTTAATGCCACGGAGAGTCACAAGAAAGTGTTCTATAATCTCAAAATGGTGCAAAAAACAAAATCAGAAAGCCGCATTTGTATATGCGACTACAGTGTTTTACTGTATTACTGGTACCACGGAGATTAAAAGAAAGGAGAAGGCTATAGCAATTACAGTGTACCATGGAAATAGTAGCTATGCATGTGATATGATGCATGTTACTGCCCATGCAGTGGGTAGCACATATATAGACAGGCGTTATCAAGTAGGAAACTGCCCGGAGAACCTGCCTCCACACACTCCAAAATTAGTAGCGTGTGATAAATTACTAAAGATCCGCATTGACTGTGCATCTTCCGTAATTTTTAAGTTATCGGTGAACAGTCGGTATCCGGGTGAGCACCATCACGATAATTTTTTAAAATATTTCGTCGAAGCGGTTTTGCTCGACAATACGATCATTAATCTACTGCTGCTATCTACTGTCGACTATGGTGCTACTGTCACAGTGGCATTGTTTGTGAAGTTTTTATTGAATGACAGTGTACGTTCGTGCCGATGAGCTACTTGTGGCTGCTATCGCTGCACCAAAAAGTTGTTCTTGTCCATTACATGCCAACAGCAAACCGTAAGAATGATAATGTAAAATCCCTGGATTAAAAAAATAGCGGATTAAGAACTGCCATACCTTTCACGCCAAGATCTCCGCGGGAAATAACAGAAGCCAAACTGCGCCTGTTCAACCGCTATCGCTAGGCAGCAAAATACCAACGCAATCACCCGGGGATATCCTCTGCCCTCGTTCGGGACCTGTCTCGAAGTCCTCGCAGGGAAAGAAAAGGTGTGTAATTCTATGATTCTACTATGATCCAAAACTTTAATACTTTTCATGCAGTGAAAATTTTTGAAATGTTTGTGTTCATTTCGGAGGATACTTAGTAGTGTTCAAAAAAGCCTTTTTATTCATACGAGGACAGGGGTCAGAGGTTCGTGGTGCTTTTTCCTGTCTCATGTCGACTGACCTCAGAAGTTTGGGTAAGGTTCAAGCAACGCAAAAGCACTCTTATCAGAAATGCTGTCTCTAAAGTTAATTTAGCGTGTAATTTTTCCGCAAAATATGCAATTTTGGGAAATCTATTAGCATGAAATGATTAGCATATGCATGTTTGTTGACCCGTCAGTCGACATGCGTCTGCTGTTTGGGTCTGACCTCAGGGTAACAGCAACAACCAATCACAATGGGCCACGCTCGGGAGAGACTATACATGATTTGGAATAATCTAATTGGACAATTTTTATCACATGCAGCTACGCGGTGCATTTTCATTGGTTCACAACCGGCAAGGTATTCCCTAAACTTCCAGGGATTTCCGTGTTGTCTTCAGTCACCTCCTTGTAACACATTTTCGTGTAGCTTCATCGAGAGTTCATATACACTGACAAAGATGAAGAGCAAATTGTGGTTACTGGGACTTCTAGCCCTCGTTTTAGCATCCTGTAAGTAATTTCTTGCGTTTAATTTTCAAAAACACCGCAAAAGGGTGAGCACGAAAACATGTGTACGCGTGGACGTCTTTCATTGGCTTCATTCAACGTGAGTGCGGAAGTAGTGACAGTTTCGGTATAACTTTGTCGTGCTCTCTGATATATATGGAAAAAGAAGTGTAGCTTTATGTATTGGTTTTCCATAGTACCTTGATGAAATAACATTTGTTTCTCCAAAATCCAGGACTCTGTGTGTTTTAAGATGTTCTCTGAGTTGACACCGAAGTCACATGTCACCCTCCTCCAGGCTCGAGCCTGGCATTGGCACATACCAGCAGTAATCGCAGTTAAAAATGACACTTCACATTCAAGGCAAACTGTTGTCTTTGGCGAAAGTGTTTACAGATATGAAGAGAACTGAAAAACAGTCACAATCATGGACCTTACGTCCATGATCACAATATACGTTAAAGCATCGAGGTAAAAAGAGAAGCTTGTCGAAACTCCATTCGTGGAATGGTACCGTGGTCTCTTTCCGCGTTGCTTTCATTACTACAACTCTAGTACTCCAGCCCTGCGTACGATCCTACGTGTGTTCTCCCACCCACACGCCGGGAACACACAGCATCGTACGCAGGGTTTCTACTTCAACTCATGCTTTGTCAAGTACCCGCCAGAGAAACTATTCTCTTAATAATACATTCACCAACTTTCTAGTACCATTGGAGCTTAGTTATACCATGAAGGTATAGAGACAATAACTTGCAGTAATACAAGTAGGTAAAGGATTCAGGAACTTTAAAGTGCTGATAATTTTCAAATTGACGTACACATCAAAGCAAAATCAGACTGATGTCATGCATATACACAGTTTTCATTACAGCCTTGGCATACAGTTAATATAAAATCACACATGATTATGATAGTGGAAATAGAGCTACCCCCATGCAATGTGTTTTGTAAGTAGTGTGCATTTAAATCATCCATGGTCCGAAAATGTCTGAACCTCTGTGAAGTCATTGAGATAGAAGCTGCTACCTTCATGTCGAAGCAAAGTTTTTCACAAGTTACAACTGCAGAAAGGCACATATTTTTTGTCTGATCTATTTGATAAGCAAATTTATATTTAATATCTAAGTTTCATCAGGAAAACAAAGGACAACACCACGTACTCTTGCACATCACCCGAAACAAACTTTATCACTAAGATAAGATTGAAATAATGCCAGTATACCTGCAGTTATCATCATCATTACAATTTGAAAATGATTGTCATGGGACCAGCTTTTAATCAATACATGCAGGTAACTTTGAAAAGATTTTTACAATATCTGTCATGGAGGACGAGTTTTTTATTCAGAACATGTGAGCAACAAGGAATAAATTTCCATGACATTTGTGAGGACATTCATATCAAGTAATGTAAAAGTATATTTCTTCTAGCTGACAATGAATGAATGAAAGGATTGCAATTCTATCAACCAAAGCATTTAATGTTGTCCAATCTAAACTAAAAGCATGTGACACGACACCAGCAAAAGGAGGAAGTGATTTCATCAATGTTCAGTCTGGTGGTGTAAATGGAGCACATAGTTGCCTATGGCCAGAATGCCCACTTTTAACAAATGTAAAAAGTGACTTTGGAAGTATGATAGGTTCCTTGTAATGTGTAACATTCTATATGTCCATCCAGCACTTTCTTTAGCATAGCCTTTGCAGATTTTGCAACTGGTGCTCAAATATCCTGGTACTTTAGAAACCAATAGGTTCACAGAGATTGGTATTAACACGTTGTACTATCTTGGTACACATGTTTCAAAACTGATAAAAATAACATTTCTGTCAGAAGTGAGGGCTGTCATACCCACTGATAATGGGGAAATGTTACGAACGTCCAATAGTTTTTTGACAAATACTCCTACTAGTAGCAGCTTGCAGACTTATAACAATGGATGTGGGTTATTAATAGAGCTATTCATTACTTATGCAAATGACACGTGCATGTTTCAGCCATTTATGTTGTACCATCACAGCAGGTCTTTCATTAGAAACCTGTACAGATATTTAATAGTTTCTTTGTTAAGAAAAATGCTTTTACTTTGTAGAACAAAGAAGTTGGAAAATTATTCATGTGAAATATCACCATGTAGCATGTTCACAAGTATAACTCGGCATCAGTAAAGCTTGTAATACACACAGCTTTGAAACCATCTGTAGGTAACAAATAATGCAAAATATTCTAATTGTCCAAAATTTAGAAAGAAACAAAGCTTTAGGGACTCTTTGAACCCAAATTTTAGATGCTTAATTTCAATAGATTACACACTACATCATAAATTTGAACATCACTTTGGAAACACCTATATACATGATGACGATTTTCAAGTGGAAAAAATAATGGCCCTTAATATTAAAAAGTAGCTGAAAAAGAATTGGGGTGCATTTTTGTACATGAAGCTATAAAATTATCAGAGGTAGATTCAGAAAGTGATTTCCTACTTCAGTTTATCTACTAGACATGGAAGGATATTTTGGAGGTGAGTAGGAGTTGACACAGTTGTGTCATCTTCAACACATTTGTTGAAGTTGGTATCTCCATTTCCTGCTAACTCATCTCAAAATATTGAACTCTCGGGTCCTTTGTGAAGTTTTCTCACCCATTTCTGTTTTATTCTTTTATCAAACAGCCTGTGTTCTAGCTGAGGACTCAGAAGATGCAGAAGTCACAGTTGAAGATGACATCGGAAGTAGCAGAGATGGATCAAAAACAGATGATGAAGTTGTACAAAGGTAAACAATTACATCTGATTTTGATTTAATCAAAATTAATATCTTCTATGAAACAATCTGCTTGGAATATGAAGTTCTTGCCTAACATGAATCATCGATTTTGTGTTGCAGGGAAGAGGAAGCCATCAAGTTAGATGGACTCAGTGTAGCACAGATGAAAGAACTTCGAGAAAAAGCAGAAAAGCATACTTTTCAAGCAGAAGTAGACAGAATGATGAAACTTATCATTAATTCTCTTTACAAAAACAAGGAGGTATGTATCAGTTGTTGTTCAAACTCAAAACGTAACTTTTGAACTCCTAGTTCTCATTTTGGCCTATGATGAGGAGTTGCAGCAGCACTATTGATGAGGAGTTGCAGCAGCACTATTGATGAGGAGTTGCAGCAGCACTATTGATGAGGTGGACAGAAATCCTGCAAATGTTTAACTTCCATGAAGTACCCAGTAGTAGAATATGCAGATTGAGTGCATATGCTCCAAATTGATCAAAATAATCTCGTGGTTAATTTCCAATTTATACATAGAAAGAATGTTCATTTCTTGAAACTTACGACGACTCCTACTGTGCTTCTTTCCCTTTCAACAGATTTTCTTGCGTGAATTGATTTCAAACGCTTCTGATGCGTTGGATAAAATCCGTCTGCTATCACTCACTGACAAGAGTGCCCTTGATGCAACAGAGGAACTAGTTGTTAGAATAAAGGTGAGTTTACATCAACATGTATGGTATTCTAGCTCTAAACTTTCATGTTGTCTCTGACTAGTTAATCCTGCCCAGACTAGTTGAATTATGTTGAACATTTGTCTTGGCATATCATGCTTAAAAAATGTGAATGCAAAGTCAAAGTAGCTGTATGATATTATGTGTGCATTGATGTTTGAAAAGATTATACTGACAGGGCATAGAATGGAAAATGTATCAAATTGATCAAAACTTGCAAGTGGTACATTTTGTTTGAGTCAAAAGTTCTTGGAGTGAAAGACTTACTGACAACAGCATTTGAACTTATAAGGTTTAAACTGTGACCTTTTGGAGAAAATGCTATCAACTCAAGGAAGAAATTACAGATGGTGTTTAACAGTCTGTAAATTTCAATTATCTCATGAAGTAGTTTGTACAGTGGGAATATAATTTGACTGTTGGTGATAACTTTTCAAAACCCAAAACTCTAAAAGTACAACTTCTCATAAGATCCAAGCTTTCACCAATGAAGCCTGAATCCATACAGCAGGTTCCTTGAAATGAATACTGCTTAAATAATAACTAAAGGTCATATCATGTTGCAGTGTTTCCGTTGTTTTCACTTATAACTAATCAGTATAAATCTTTGTACGTTTATTTGAATTTCAGGCTGACAAAGACAATCACATGCTGCATGTAACAGACACTGGTATTGGTATGACAAAAAGTGATCTTGTAAATAACTTGGGAACGATAGCAAAATCTGGAACCAGTGAATTCCTCAATAAGATGTCGGTAAGTATGTGCTAAAACTTCAGTCACAGTCACTTCTCAGATACATACTGTGCTCTGATATCAAATACTACTGTTTTATAAACAATGTTATTGAAGGCCAGAACTAACATATTTTCACTGACCAATCGATACAGAATACAGAAAAGTCAAGTGAGAAGCTTTAATGGACATCTGACCTTCTGTCTTATGACAATTATTTTACCATCTATAGGAAGCGTCATCTATGGAAGCTGGTGATCTGATTGGTCAATTTGGTGTTGGTTTCTACTCCTCATTCTTGGTCTCAGAGAGAGTAATTGTGACATCAAAACACAACGAGGACAAGCAACACATCTGGGAATCTGATGCCAATGAGTTCTCTGTCACTGAAGATCCACGTGGTGATACACTCAAACGTGGTACAACTATCAGGTATGGTGCTGCAATATCAAACTGTCCTGCGATAAACTGCTCATTTATTTTGTACAACATGTGCGTTGCATTTCCTGTTTGTGCTCAAAACGTCACAGGGCTCTGAATGAACTATACACAATGATTTCTCAATGCATAGAAATCTGGACACATGACAATCAAATCTATTTTTCAAATTCTCCGATACCAAAGTCTGTTGTGTCATAATTTGATTCCACTTCAGTCGTAAAACATTGTGTTGGGATATTTCTCTTTGTAGTCTGCATCTGAAGGAGGAGGCATATGAGTTCTTGGAACCAGAAACCATCAAGAATCTTGTCAAGAAATACAGCCAGTTCATCAACTTCCCTATCTACCTCTGGGCCAGCAAGGTACACGATCTTTGCTTTCATTTGTGAAAAATAAAATTATTTCGATTGATTGAGAAAGTTGTTCTCTCATCCAAAATAACACCAAGAAAATGCAAGTAATTGTGATATTAACTATGTTGAGATGTGGATGGTTAGATTTGTCATAGTTTATGAACTGCAAGACAGTGCCGTCTAGGTGACAAAAAAGTTTTGAATATTGATTACCTGTTATGCTTTACCCACATAGACTGAATACGTGGATGAGCCAGACGAAGATGAAGATGTCCCAGCTGATGAAGAAGCTGAGGAAGAAGATGAAGAACCAAAAGATGAAGATGGTGAGTGTTTCATCCTGGTAAATGTTTTATTTGTCCCTGGGTTTGTGATTTCATAGAATCAGAAGCCTATACAGGGCTCGAAATAATACCTGTCTGCCTGTCCCGGACAAGTGAAATTTGGCCTGGGACAAGTAGTTTTGAAAAGTACTTGTCCAAGTGGACAGGTAGGTTTTTTCAGCCTGCAACCAGTATTTCAACCTATTGACTACAGCAAATATTCATAAGTTTAAATTTATATACCAGCGTTTCCGTTACAATTTCAAAACTTGCGTACGATTTTACGCAACTTGGTTTTTATTTGCGTAAAATGTATCAACAACACGTACGGTGTCGGTGGGAATCGGTATCTGAAGTGAGTTGGGCATTCTTTTCTGTCGAACTTGGGGGTTTCCTGTAATGCGCATGCTCTGTTAACAAAAAACAATAAAGTGGGGGGGGGGCTTCATAGTAGCTGAACGCATGTATGCAATGCCATGATGCATGTCTCGTAAATGATCGTTGAGCAGCCTAATGACTTCATGTTCAAAGAAAATACTTTCTGACCGTGAAATTAATGTTTTCAAAGGGCCAACAAAAAGCAGATACTGATCAAAGTCCAGCGGGACCTCTCAAGATGCAACCCTACAGAGTGTAAATCGTCATCCGTAAACACTTTCCAAATAACATGCGACCTAATGACCATGATTAACTGTATTGTGTTACCAACTCGATGGATTCTCGAATTTTTTGCATCTGTAGTGTCATTGTCTGTACAGAACTGATTGACATGATGCTTTGTGATGATGAAATACAATGTTTCATAAAGAGTTGCGGTCCGCTAAAGTCTAAAATGTTGCAATATCATGATAAATGTCACTTGCAAGCAGGTGCATATGTTCTATTTTTGTCCTGCATTGAACCACGTTGAGGCAATGTAGTGCGAGCCAAGTACGTCCATGTCAAGGGGCGGCATTTCTCAATGCGTATTAGTTTACGCAGTCATGATTTTTTTTTTGCGTATTTCAGACTATTTTGCGTAAAATACACAGGATTTTGTGTTAACGGAAACGCTGTTACAGTATATACCTTTTACAATTTTGAAAATCATTATTTGGATATTTACCTGTCAGAAAAAAGTAAAAGAAAATTCGATAATATCTAATCACTGTTTACAGGAGGCAGCCATATTGATTTATCTAAGGTCACGTCTCAAATCTCTTAGATTGGGAGATTCTCAAAGCTATCTCGACACCGCTGTTACGCCAGTTTGCATATGATACAGGCATGAGTTTGTTGAATTGAATTGAAACTAGTATAGTTTCTTAGAATAAATTATGCCATTTTGGACAGGTACTTTTCTCACTGGGACAGGTACTTTTTATTTTGACTTGTCCAGTGGACAGGTGGTTGAAAAAAAGTATTTCGAGCCCTGCTATACCAAAGAAATATTTCAAAATGTAAGTGTGGCTAGAAAGCAATCAGTGTATTGAAATACACTATTGTCATTTAAGAGGTGACCTTGTGTATAGCATGTAAACAATCATTTTAAAATAGCTGTAGAATTCAGAGTGATGGTTCCTCAGTATGTATCTTAACAATTTAATTTTCACTTTTGTAGAAGCCACTGTGGAAGATGAAGAGGAAGGAGAGAAGGAACCCAAAACAAAGAAGGTTGAAAAAACCACATGGGACTGGGAACTGATGAATGCCAACAAACCAATCTGGACTAGAAAGTAAGTCATAATGACAGTGTTCTGACATACACTCACTATGATCAGTTAGTCTGTAGATGGCACTTCATAGCCCTTTATCACTTTGTTTGGTGAAACACTTGGGTTGTTTCAAAGTCAGACCATTGTGAAAAAAACCATGGGCAGATGATGACTTGGAAACTGTAGCAGAACATCATTGTGAATTTGACATATGCCCCTTTCTCAATAATAGTCGAAGCTCCTGACAATGTTTAACTGCAATTCTTTGGTTTCAAGAAGTTAGCATTGATCAAGACCACAACTGTATAATGCAGGGAACAAACTGTAACAATCTACTCTATATACAAACCCAAATATCTATTTTATTTACAATTAACTGTCTTCTCTATTTACAAACCAACTTTCTATTGTATTTACTATCATTCCATATTTCATTTCAGTCCCAAGGAAATCACCGATGAAGAATACAATGAATTTTTCAAACAATTCACCAAAGAAGTTGAAGATCCTTTGGCCAAGACTCATTTCACAGCTGAAGGAGAGGTCACTTTTAAATCCATTCTCTATGTACCAAAGAGTGCTCCTACAGGCATGTTCCAGGATTATGGAAAGAAAGTTGATGCTATTAAGGTAAGTTTCTCCTCAATTTTGACAGTTTCTTCAAAATGAAAAGGAGCAACTCTTGAATGACTTTTGTACTTCTTATCTGACTCCTTGCAACATGAACTCCAGCAAAACTGAAACAAACCAATGATCAAAGACTGATTCATATCAAGAAGTCACATTTTCTTTCACAAGACTGTGCTTGTATCCTTGTTTTAAGGTTACCATTCTTTTTATTCCCATTCATAAATATGTTCCAAACGTCAGACATCAGTGTTTGACTTCATGATTCTCCCAAAAGGAAATTTGAAACATCAGTAGTTTCTTACTTTGACAAAACCTGTTTTTGCATCTGTGCTTGAAACTGACATGGCAAATTACCTTATCACAAGGTATTCATCTTGATTGTTTCATATTACAGATGTATGTACGCCGTGTCTTCATCACTGATGACTTTGAAGACATGATGCCCAAGTATCTGAATTTCGTCAAGGGTATTGTTGATTCAGACGATCTTCCCCTCAACGTATCACGTGAAACTCTACAACAGCACAAACTCCTGAAGGTTATCAAGAAGAAGCTTGTCAGAAAGGTAAGAATTCTGATATAATCCTAGTATTTACATTTTTCAGGAAATTTACAGGAATTTGAAATCAGTGTATTCTCTGAGTATATAAGTTATTTGAAATATATTTGAAATATATTCTCTGAATATATAAGTTATTTGAAAATATTTTATCAATTTCCGATTCAGTATTTCTCTTCTACATAACATTTGTTTGAACCAATGGACAATAAAGATACATCAAGCATAACATGCCAATACTTCTAGAAAACAAAACAATTGTCAAAAGAATAAATATCATGCATGATTTGTTACATAACAGTTCCTATTCATGAAATATGTAATAGTATGTCATTCTTTTAGTATATTACAAAAATCAAGACTGCAGTTAAACATTTGAACTTGAAATTGAGAATGGCTCACATCATGTGTTTCTCACCCATAGACTTTGGACATGATCAAGAAGATGGACGCTGAAGACTTCAAAGAGAAGTTCTGGAAGGAATTTGGCACCAACATCAAGCTTGGCATCATCGAGGACCATTCCAACCGTACACGTCTGGCTAAACTTGTCCGTTTCTTCTCCTCCAACTCTGACACTGAACTGACCGGTCTTGCTGATTATTTGGAAAGAATGAAGGAAAAACAGGAGCACATTTACTTCATGGCTGGAACATCCAGAAAGGAGGCAAGTTCTTGTTTACTCTTTCGTACTGTTTCATTTTTTCAGGTAGTATTGTGTGCCAACATGTGTGTCATATGGATGTCTCGATGGTTTGAAATTTACTAGACAAGATAGTTGAATTTATGTTCTAAATCCTTCCATAAAACTGATAATAAAGAAGTAGTTTTCCCACAACCTTTTTGATGATCTACTGGTGAAGGTGATAAAGTCATATTTCTTTAAGTGTCTCATGATAGTTATCTGGATAACACTTCTCGATGGGATTTCAAACTTTATACGAAGCCACTCTGTGATATTCTTTATTTTCAATTAGAAATGGCTAAACAGGTACTTTCAGAAGAACATTGCTTCTTTGACCCTGCAAACATCAAGGCAATCAGCATAAACAAAACGAAACAAAGCAAGATTATGTACAGCTGGTGTTTATTGGGACACAAAATATATTACACCATAAAAATTGGTATGAACACTCACACTGATCTAAAATATTTTGTGAAATCTGATATTTTACATAGGTTGAAAATTCTCCATTCGTGGAAAGACTGCTGAAGAAGGGCTATGAAGTACTGTACTTAACAGAGCCAGTAGATGAGTACTGCATACAGTCCCTGCCAGAGTTTGAAGGCAAGAAATTCCAGAACGTCGCCAAAGAAGGTCTTAAGATGGATGAATCTGACAAAGCCAAGGAAAGACGTGAAGAAACTGAAAAGGAATATGAACCATTGATGAAATGGTTGAAGGATACCCCACTGAAAGACAAGGTAAAAAAAAACTCTGTACAGTGAACAATGATGCATTTGAAATTTCATCATTTTAAACCATTTTAACAACAAATATTTTTAAATCTCTAAAGAGAGCAGCATTTTTCTTTTATCCTCTTTTGTTTGAAATCAAAATTAATTGTGATTATCATGGCAATATTTTCATCATGAGACCTAAATTTTTTTCATTTTTCAGATCAAGGAAGCAGTCATTTCCAACCGTTTGACAGATTCTCCCTGCGCCCTGGTTGCCAGTTCCTATGGCTGGTCAGGTAACATGGAACGTATCATGAAGGCACAAGCATATGCCCAGGCCAAGGACTCACAGTCAAGGTGGGTACAGCAGAAAAATAATTTCTCTTGGCGTTTCAAAACTGATGTTGTCAATACAGGGCTTTCTGATACAACAGTGTCAGCAAATTAACACTACCAGCAACTGCCGAGTTTCTGTTAAGGTAATATGCACCTCGAAAGTGAAAGACTTAAACTTTTGCTCAAACTTTCCTCAGTGAAACTTTCAACCATTCTCTTACCAAAGCAAGAATAAAAATCAGGGGTCACCGTGCAAACTTTGGTACTAGAGAGACAAATAACTTGTGGTTTCTCAATATTTGAAATCCAAATGGCCGCCATGCCTGTGTTAACTCTATGAGAAAAAATAAAATTTTCGATTTTTGAAAAATTAAGACGGTGAAAACTTTTCTTTCGCCATGAGCTTCAAAACGAGCCCCCACAAGTGGTAGGTCAGAAGAAAATTGATAAAATTTGAAGGCCTGAACATTGTCCCCGAGGTGCATTGTACCTTAAACATTCTCATTTTTCTTGTTCAACTTAAATGTCATCCATGGTCTCTTTCCACCTATTTCATTTTAAAAAGTGCTATAATATGACCCCTCGCAAAATACAGTTGACGAACATAAAAGCAATCAGTCAAATTTATCACTGAAAGATATCTGGTATTTTTCTTTTTCACCATGTATGGAGGACATTATTTATTAATTACTTTTAAATTGATGATATGTATTTGATAAATAAAAATATCACTATTGATACTCAAGTTAGTAACTCATTATTTTATTTATGCTTACAGCTTCTATTCAGGTCAAAAGAAAATTTTGGAAGTGAACCCCCGCCATCCATTGGTCAAAGAATTGAAGGGCCGTGTTGATGCTGATGAAGATGATCAGAGAGCAAAGGATCTTGCTGTCCTCATGTTTGAAACAGCAGTTCTCAGATCTGGCTTCCAGTTGGATGACTCCGCTGCTTTTGCCAGCAGAATTGAGAGGATGCTAAAGATTAGCATGGATTTAGATCCAGATGCACAGGTAAGAGTTATCAATTTGACCAAATTTAATACTGGTGAAAATTGTGTTCCAAAATGGTAACACTATCTTTCCAAGGATTACAAGTCTCAGAACACTTCGTGTCTGTATTATGCAAATGTATGCCAGACAGTATGCTGTATTTTGTGATGGGAATTAGAGTGCCAGTGTGTCAGGTTTTCTTTCCTCAAGTCATGTCAGCAGGAAATATTCAGCGCATCATTTGTTCTCCTCCAACCAGGTTGAAGAATGGCCTGAAGACATTGAAGAGGAAGAAGAAGAGGAAGAAGATGAGGAAGATGAAGAAGAAATTGACAGTGAAGATGAGGAAACAGAAACACAAGAAACTGAAGAACCAGAAGTAAGTTTACCAGTACCATCTTTAACATCAGAATAATGCACTTTGCTGAGACCATTGTGACCAATATTTTGATCATTTAAATACTTTTCATGATGTTGACAATGATACAGTTTTCTAAGACAATTTCAAACTGAAGTCTGGCCTGTATGTAAGTTCAGCTAAAACTCTTCTCTTGGTTAGAACTGGAATTGTTTGTATATGTTCACACTTTGCAAAAAATTTACCGGAAAGATTTTTTTTTTCTATGTATCAGCCTATAACCCCTCAAAGGTTTCACATTTATTTTCTACAAGGCCAACTTTCTCAGATTCATACTTTGCTTAACTTTTTTATACTTCCCATTACAATTTACTCAAAAAAAATACTGTTTATTGAAATTAACCAAAACGGATAAGATGATAGATACAGAACAATCCAACAAATAAAAAGCATTGCGTAGGATTGCATTCAGAAACTAACATCACTCATGTTTTTATTTTATCATCAGGAGAACACAGAAGACCATGATGAACTCTAAAAGATGATGACTGCCATTCCATGCAAAGAGAGAGTAGTGTAGTTGTTACAGTGCAGCAATTGTCATTAAGGAATTCTGACCCGTATCTTCATCGTTGTCATCATCGTCATCATCTTCATGTCTACTACAGATAAAACTTCATAAACTGTTCTGCCTTCATCAACAGAGCCTTGCTCTGGAAGGCGTCTCTTTTCAGCAAAGTGTTGTTCAACTATTATGCACCATTGCTCTATATTCATGTGCAGAACAGTAACATCAGAATCAGTACTTCATCATCGGCAGCAGGGTTTTGTCATTAGTTGTCCTGTCTCCCAAACATCACTAGAATACAGATATTTATTGCAGTCAATATTTTATACTCATTCAGGTAGCAACACCGAGCTGCATAATATAATTTTTTTTACAATTGTTCCTGTAAATTTTAGAGAAATCAAGATCACTGTATGTTACACTGTCATGAATATAATAATATGGAGCAAAAGCAACTTAAATGTTATTCTTGTGGATTGTCGTAGACTTCTGTTTTCTGTGTTTCAAAGAGGGAAAAAAAAGAAAGATGTAACGTTTTTTTCTATTAGGACTCAAGTTTCTTACATAGTGATATGCAAAACATGCATGGACATTGCACTGTGACTTTCAAAAAATTCAGATGGATTAACTAGCCATTTTTCTCTGTACATTTGTGGCATGATTGTTCTACAGTATGTGCTATTTGCTAGAGGGGATTCTGAGTGATTCATCGGTCAAAACCTTGCCTTTTTATGTTTTTATCAAAATAATGGATGTGATGACAGGAATCAGATGGATTAAAAGTTTCATCGTTATTGTATCAATTTTGAACAAGGAAGAAAATAAATTATTTCTTTAAACAAATGTGTGGTTACCATGTGCACTCTGATCTTTTAAAATTAGTGCAACCCTGTCCCCAGATGAAACTTGCTGGTATTAATCAGTGTAAAGTCTTGGTTGTTCTTGTATGTGACCAGTGCAATCATCTCATGACCAAAAAGAAAACATTTCCACATTCAAAGTTCTATATCCACAGAGCAACAGTATGATGAGTAAGCAGAAATAGAGAAATATGTTTATTTAGAAGTTCAAAAATCTTTAACAATGCTATCTAAATGCCAAAGTGTTAATTTTCAGTGTTGTACATCATGTATACCACTGAAGCAGGGCTTGCCTGTAGTGATGTTTAGTGACCATATATATGTCCTTTCTCCAGTTTTTGGATATCTGTAAAGTTATTGTTCACCTTCTATTCATGGTCCCTCAATCACCGTGCTGTGAGGCTAGTATTTATGTCCTTTCGAAGCTGTGATAGGAAGTAATTAAAATACTGCTTGTAGACCGACAGATCTCTGATTTGCAGCAGATACAGTGTACTGCTATGATAGCCTGAAATTCAAGCATAGCGATGCTGTTCCGTTAGTTTGAATTTTGTTGTGTGAAACTAATTTGTTACAAAATAACACAAAATTTGATTGACAACTGACACAGGTTGTCCGCAAAATGTGCAAACTGCCCTCCAACATAAACAATAGTGGGACACAGTATCCCCTGGGTTAAAATTCCTGGCTGCAACACTGAAAAAGTATTTGTGGTGCAAAGAACAAAACCAATCTACCCATCAAATCTAACAAGTATACCCATATTATCATGTTAGAACAAATCAATATGCACACGTCAGCAATTAGCAGGTATCCAAGGTGAGAAATTCTTCTGATTGCAGAAATAAAAATCATTGCAATTCTTTAAGGTGGAGACTATATGATAGTAATAATAGTATGCAGTAGTAGCAATAGCATAAGAATTTTGCCATTTTCTTTAAAATTTTGGATGAAGATTGCAGTGGATACACAAGGATTATGATGAGAATTTAGGGTTCCCATGGAATTCATAAATATGTCATAAACACCAATTGCTTCATAGCTTTCAGAGAAGCAGGAAGGTGATTACAACTGGAGCAGACATGTCATGTCAATTTAGATTTATAAACCATTCCTCTACAAATTACTTTAAAAATTATGAAGACACTCGGGTGTGTAAGTCTAACGGGGATTTTGACATCTGTTACTGTTTTTTTAAGCCATGTAAATTTCACACCCACAGGCTACAAAGAATGTCAAATACTCAAAAGTGGGGGAAATTACATGCTACATGTAGATAATTGAGGACTTCATTAAAACTACCATCTTGCAGCTTTGTCAAATCCTCCCACAAGGCATATCATTGCAATCTAAGTTTGAACAAATCCCCCTGTCCCATGATATGATTTGTGATCAATTTCCCCATTGTCCCTCTCTCTCCCTCTTCCCACACCCCTCTTCCAGTGGAAATTGTCCCGCTCTCTCCCTCCTCCCACACCCCTCTTCCAGTGGAAATTGTCCCGCTCTCTCCCTCCTCCCACACCCCTCTTCCAGTGGAAATTGTCCCACTCTCTCCCTTCTCCCACACCCCTCTTCCAGTGGAAATTGTCCCTCTCTCTCCCTCTTCCCACACCCCTCTTCCAGTGGAAATCGTTGATTGGTACTTCTGGCACTTCTGGCATTGCTATCTTGAAATCTTTCATGTTGACACCATTTTTATTTAATGACTGTAATATTTACATAATTGTAAACAAGACAGTTGACTTTATTGAATTATTAAACTCTGAAATATTTTGATTATGAATGCTGAAATCAGTTTATCCTCTACACACATTTGATCATGGGATAAGTTGCTTAAGATAGACTATGTGCGTCAGAAACAGGTATTCAGATTCACAAACTTTCACAATTTTTTTCTGATCTACCACTTTAAGGGGCTCAGTTTAAAGCTCTTGGTGTAAGGAAATGTTCACATCCTCATTTTTTTCTCTGCTTTGTTTTAATGTCAACTACGGTTTCTTGTTCAACTTCCAAAGTACGTTGATATATTCAGTATTCAGTTTGTCAACTCAGCCTTTACATGTGTAGACTGCATTGTTATTGCTGACAAGTGAAATCTGGTAAGAATTCAAATATGAACAATATCATTGCGTTTAGTTAGCGTAATAATAGGCTTTTTAACATGCTGTGGGGAGAAGAATGAAATTTGCAGTTGACATACAATATAAAAATAGTGAAAAAGTCATCAAAAGTTAAAACTGCTGGCCCCATAATTGATTTTCTGTTAGTAAAGGTTACATTACTGGGGCAAAGTGTTACGAATAATATCTTTACATCAAACAAAAAACCTTAATGTTAAGTAGAGCCCTTTATACCTCAATATTTCAATCACACAATTATTTGATGTCAAATATCCTTCAACATTCAACCTTTTATTACTGTTTATTGCTTATTATTATGATGGAAGATTTTGAGTAGAATAGGACAAAATGCATTCTTTCAAAAGGATGTAATATATGCTACTCAAACTGTCATTAGGATCAAATAGTACAATCAAAACTAAATAGAAGCTATTGTTTCTGTTTTTGTAATTGTTTCACATCAAATTCTCTGTTGTCATATTTTTTTTTGTTTTAAAGAAACTTTTAATAATATGAAGAAAGTCATTCTGATTTGAAATTTAAAAAGCGTGATAGATTGACTGTATTTCCAAGTAGAATTCAAAAATGTAAATCTGTCACATTATCCTTTCCAGGACATGATAGGTCCAATTACCATTGCTGAAGTTATGTAATCGCTGTCATTTATCAGAAATCAAATCAACTAGCCAAAATAATATGGTTTCTTCAGCAAATATCTAACTATGCACATCTTTCTTGATAGAACCCTTCACTATTACGATCCTGCTAAATATTGATATGATCAGTGAAAACTTTCACCTGATTTTTACTTTAATTTCCAAAATCTCTGAAAACATTTCAGAAAAATATTTTCCCTGTAAAAAGAATAATTTAGAGCAAGAGGTAAACATTGATATGCCTCACCAAAGCGTCAGCTTTATAATATGATTTTGCTATAAACAATTTTCAGGTCGATCGTCGAAAATGTCTTTCATGTAATATTCAATTATCGACAGCAGAGTTGTTACCATTAATACACCTTCGTAAAGGCAGTTGTGACGTGTTCGTGTTGAATTATCCAGAAGTTTCGTGAGCATGCGCAGTATCATTGTCGTGGCGGCAGCTGATTGGTTATCATTTTCATCATGGCTGCCCCCAGTAAGCCGGTGTTCGTGAAAGAAACCCTACGAAACTTCTGTGTCCAGTGGTTCCACGCCGTGTAATTAGATCTTTCTGAATTCCATTGCCGTAAAATATCCGGGTTAACTTAACAGTGAGTTTAAAGACAGCTTTCAGGGTAGTTTTCCGTAAAGATTGCCATCGTTACATCTGTGATTGACACGTGTGTTTTGTTATCCAGCAGACTGAGGGGGTAGCCTCTACTAGTACTAGGGTACCGCACCGGTATATGGTACGAGGTTATCCGTTACTGCTGCTATTGCTAGATATACGGAATCGACAGACACGACTCACTGTTCCGTTCGTATAAATGTATAATCAGTGAGACCGGGACGGTAGCAATAGCTGTCAGGAGCCTGGAAGATATTTACTTACTCGCGTTGAATGACCGAATCGGTGGCTTTATTGTTGTGAGAGTGATCGACAACTGACCAGTACAGGACAGAGATGCGGTTATCCAGAACTTTGCTGATATGCATTGCTTTGCTGACGTTGATGTCACAGTCTATTAGCAGTGCTAAGAAGAAAAAAACGAGTAAAAAGAAGGATACCCAGAAAGAATGCGAGACTTGCAGTGGTATAGCAAGTGCATTCCATGAGGTAAGTGTAATGACAACATGGAGGTAGCTCTCTACCTTCATGGTGACAACACCACTCATCATAAAAATTTCGGAGCAACGTTTTATCATCGACGTACCACAATAGTACATCAATAGTTTAATCCACAATATTTATTGTTTTTTAATTGATTTATTTTATCAAGCTCCTTCCACCTTTCTCTCTTTTTTTTTTTTTTGGTAGAATTTTAATGTTTTTTTTTTAAATATTAAGCCAATCCTAAAGCATTTGATTATTTCAAGGTCGGATTTATGTTGTTAAAACTTATTGTAATGCTCGGAAATAGGAATGAAAATTAGGGTGACGGACTCGCTATCAGAGGATGGTGGGTTCGAGACCCGGTTCAAGACCCGTAGGTCCAGAGTAATGGACTCACTGTCGGAGGGCAGTGAGTTCAAGACTCTAGCACGGTGTTGTGCCCCTGAGCAAGGCACTTTACTCCTCAGTGCTCCATTGGGGGATAGTGGATTATGCGTACCTCATCCTGTAATTGGGCTAACGCCCGTTGGATGATGGACTGATTAAAAAAAAAAAAAAAAATGACAGAATTACTCTAATGAAGTTTCTGTGATAAGCTACAGAGACAGAATGCTACCGTTGTGACGAAACGTCATTTGTTTGATGCATGAGATACATAATTATAAAATCTATCAAGACTTCTTTCATATTAATGGCAAAAAATGAGTAAATTGAGAATATTAATTGAGTGTTTGTCACGGCTTAAGAAAGTATCATACCCACCAAACATGAGATATCAGGTATTTACATTAATTTGATATTCAATTGTCAACAGGGAATAAAACGAACAACTAAAAGTAATTTTGGAGGTGGCAATACTGCATGGGAAGAGAGAGCCCTTGGAAGCTATGCAAACAGGTAAAATATTTCTACAATTCTGTCTGCATTATGTTCAAGGATAAAATGGTGTCAGAAGTTGAAGTAACTTGACTGAAAGTTTGTGTACTGATACTGAACTCATGTACTGAAAGTGAAGTTCTTCACTGCATCACTGTGAATCATACCAGCAGAACAAATGATCTACACTACCCTCACATGGTCAGGAAGGCAGACTCTTTGCCCTCCCCTTTTGCAAGTCAACCAAGGAAAGAAATAATGTTGAAGAAGTCTTTGATATTCTGTCACATATTTGTAATCCTTCTTTCCAAATTGCATCCTAACAGAGATTATGACATGAAGTTGAGTTCATAGGAGACTGAGTTGCCAGTAATAACCATATATGCTGTAAATGAGTGTATGTAAATGACATGGAACATACAAATATGTAAATTCCTTTCTTGTGCCAATGTGTAATCCACATATAGAACAATGAAAGGGTTTTCAAAATGAACAGCTGCTTTGCTATATTTGTGAACCTAAGGTAACCTATTGCCAGCATATTCTGAAAAGCATATAACCTGTTTTAAAATGCACAATTAAAATGTCAATGCTGGTACATAGACATTAGAAACCTTTGTCAATTTTTGCACCCCGCTAAGCCTAACATTTACAAAAATACAATGTGCAATACAACAATCATCTGTAGTATTACTGAGACTATCACTGCAATTGGGATTTAAATTTAAGATTTTACTTTTTACTGTGGAGATTTGAAATCTATTTGCTTGACTACTATTACTGGCTAAAAAGTATTCAATGTTTCTGAAATCAAATTGTGAAAAATGTTAGTGTCAATGCCAAAATGTTCCTCGCTATTTTTGTATGTTGTTATATCTACCAATTCATAAAGCGTGATTTTTTTTTAATATTGAATATTATGCAATACTGATGTAAAACATTATCCATATTGATTCTCTGAATTTGCAGCTACTTACTGTCATGCAGCCGGCGTGGTTCTCTCAGAATTAGTGTAATTTCATAGCCAAATGCTCATTCCACAACCCTCTTTTAAACTTAACAGGTGTTTACTGTGATCTATCATATTGAATACTATGGAATCATATTCAAATTAATACCCACCTTTAGGGGCGACGTCAAAAGTTCAATGTAGGATAAAAAACTTAATTCCCTTAGTTTCCCCCCAAACCCCCCCACCCCCCCTAGAAACTTAATTGACTTATATTGAAACTATTGCAGGCTCTTTCTATGTAAAGCGAAGCAAAGGACCAGTCAATTATGGGGTGAAATAAAAAACAACTAAAACAATACTTCATTAACACTGAGAACACATTTTAATTTTGTGTTTTATCCAATGAAAATACAAAAACTTGAAGTTTATTTATGAGTGAACAAGAACAATACAAATAAAGTCCAGGTTTCTCCTTTCAGAGGTAAGACAAGAACCATCTCATTTATGGTTGTAACAGCTGCACACTGCGCATCCAGGAGGACTACCATCCAGAAAGACGACCACTTCTTTGTTTGCTCAGTCAGAGTAGAAGTACTTCATTTTCAGGAAATTCTAACTCTCTTCTTCCTGACGAAGTGTTGGGATTAATGTTTGTGTTTTCTCAACTGATAATAGCTTTCACCCCTGTGTAGAAAAATTTTATATATTTTTAGAAAATTCGGAAAATAAATATTTTATAATCCAATATGTCCAATGGAATTTGGTGAAAATTAGTGTGAACTGTAGCTTACATGAATCTACATTCTGTGCTATCAGGCAACTTGTACGTGCAAAGCCAAGACTGAGGTTCAGCTGCTGTGGTACAGCTATCTCCTTCAGTCAAATCCACAGTAGTAGGGGAATTCGCTGCCCTCTTCTGAGCTCGCCTCTTCTTCTGCATATCAGACTGCCTTTCAGTGTAATGTACCAGGAAGTCATGTTTCTCGCCATCACTAACAGAAGAGATAACATACTGGCAGCCTCGTGGACACACCTTGACATCAGCTATAGATGGGCACCCTTTGTCGATACCTGACAAGATTAAATGTGCGAAAACATCTGGTATTTCATCAAATTAAGGCAATATTTGTTGGAGTTACCCTTCACGCAAAATATGTGCCAATGCTCTCGGTGAAGATTTATGAAAATGCTTCAATTTTCAGAGAAAGGACGCTATATATAATATTGATGGCATTGTGTCATTGTTTGTGAATGCAATCTTAAAATACTATATTACTTTTTCAGTATGGTTAACAATAATACAAATAAATACTCACCAACTACTGGCTGCTGCAAATGTTGTATGTAATTGTTCATTTCTAACCATGTCATATAGTGTCCTGCATGGATATGACTAAAACCTGGAGTTGGCAGTTTACCACCCATCTGCTTGAGCTATGTGAGAGGTCTGAAATCGGCAGTCTGCGCCCCCAAACTGCGCAAGCGCATTTCAATTTGCGCTATCATCTGCGCTCCCATTCTGCGCTATTGATCTGCGCCCCTGTTTTGCGCTCTTTATTTCTCCAAACCACATGTGCTGTGAAAACGACCCAACTAGCACAAGAACGTACTACAACGATTATGATTTTACTATTTCCATCATTCGATTTTTTGATATGACATCGGATCGAGACATGGTGCTACAGGCACATTTATAGGGACTGTAGGGAGCTGCATTTAGGACCCTGGTAGCGAGTCCTGTATCATCGATGGCTGCCAGACCTACGTTGAGATAGAGTTGACCTTTCAAAATTCTGCCTTGTCGACATATACACCTACGTACTTTTTTGACTTTCCAAACATGTAAACTACATGTATGAGTGTGATAGAAATGACACAACCACTTAACTTAACCACGTATCCGCGGTTTGAAACAGTCCCGACAATTACCCCTCGGACTGGCACTGTCGCTCTACAAACCCTCGACCCGTCCGGCTCATTCATTGACTCGGATGTGATACATTGTGAATGAAAATTCAATTTTATGAAATATAAATATTGTAGAATCAGTAGACAGTCCCCTGTAATCAAATAGGTGTGTACATACAGGTTCAGTAAGGTTGTACTTTCACTCGGCCGCTAGTTGACAGGTTCACAATCGATGTGATTGTGAGTACACTGAACAGCTAGGACGTACGTGTTGTCATGCTGAACTGTGGCCCACAGTTAGTGGTTTTCATTGAAGTGCAAATATGTGCATAAAACTAGCCGTTAAAGGATGATCGGTCGATGAAAATACGAAAACTTTCCATGCAATATGCATTATTCACACCGACACGGCTTCATCAACTGTCCCCGTACTCAGGGAAGATGACACGCGTATTTTATTCAACATATTCGGTCATCTATTCAGTAATGAAGTAGCGCACGATCTCGTTCAAATGTTATTCTAGCCAAGCCTTTTTGAATGAGCTTACTGTTCTGACTGAGAATTTAAAATAAGTTCGAACTAAATTTAACTATATTCCAACTTAAAATCGACCGTACATCGGTAGATCCTGTACGTACGCTTGGCTGACGGATATAGATCTGAGCGCGGAGGGGGGGGGGGGTGGCCCTATATACCGGAAGGAAGGAAGTAAACCAGTTCAAGTGACCTGAAAATGTACTTTCAGACGCTTACAAGACGCTTGCGACGCTTGATCTCGACCAACATGCCACGATTTTCGTTGCTCGATAATCCGGTCCTACTATACATTCTCTCCAAAACAAAACGAAAACTGCAGGACTTTCTTTTGGGGAAAAGTGTTGGGTCACATCGTACCGGGAAATTCCTGAAATATTACTACATGTAAAATGGCAAACTATCAGCTAAAATCGGTACAAGAACACATATAAATAAAGTTTGAAAAAATAACACGAGTCAATCTCTCCCGTCGTAACAAAGGGCGACAGGTTTGCAGCGCGGTGCAAAAGCTATTAATTAAAAGAAAATACAACAAACATTTTATGTTGTCAAGAGTTAGATGTGTTCATCTTGAGGTAGGAAAACTACAACCGACGTCCCGTTTGCACAGATCACGGTCCCTCCACAAATTTGTTGAGGGACCGTGCACAGATGTTGGCGCTGACATGAACTTGACAATCATTTTTCACAAAGAACATGCATAAATTGCCGCGCGAGACGTAAGTCAAGAACAAGTGAATGTCCAACGCGATCGCGCAACGACAGCGCTCAGGTCTCGATCGGATAGACTTTTTTACACAAGGTTCGACATTTTCATCTTGACTATGAACTCTGGTAACCAAATTGTAACTGTTGAGACAACAGTATACAGTTAATCTACTAGTTAAACGTTCGAAAATTGGATTTAAACCAGGTTTAGCAAAGATGTGGTTGCGGTTTTAAATATTGCCGTCTCCGGTATAGAAATAAATACATGCATGCACCACGGTGTTTGGCCAAGTAGTGGTAACTTTATTACTACTAGTCAAAAGTCTATATTCCACAGAGTGCCGTGACCACCCCCAAAATGCTAGCAAGAGGCGAGATTACAGAGTTGTGGCTGCCGGGGGTGGCCACTGGCTCTACCACTATGTTTCTAATGTTTCTAATAACTATATTGCTGAAAACGTCACGGTGATCACAGTCCCTCGTGGGCTATTCAGCTCTGGGACTATTCGCCCCATGTCGAAAATTGCATATGTAACCTCTCCTAAAGCCTTGTGAACTGCGATTTGTTTGCAGTTTTTTCACGATTTTACTTTCTAACAAAAATAAGTTCATGTAAAATGTACTGATAGATGCGTAGGGAAGTTTTATTACTCACAAAATTTGAACTGTATGTCCTTGGAGATTTAGTTTGAACAATGAAATAATGAACGGTTGCTGCTCTCATAAAATTGCCGCTGCATGGACGTGCATCTATGTGTCATAACCTTCCAAGAAACAAACATGATGTAATTTACTGATATGAGTAACACTGGATTCCCTTGTAGTTGATTTCCTTGATGTTCTGGTTGTAAGCTTTATTCTCTCCCTTACATGGCTAGTTTTTGAAAATGTCGGAAAATCAAAGACGATGTAAAAACTGCTCAATTCACTTGCTCATTCCGACACAAACAACAGTGTACTAGTTTATCAACATATCATGTAGTGAGTAGAATTCAAAGAATATCCAAATGTCGAAACATTAAAATGAACACAATATGAGAAGATTCCTTTCACAAAAAGATCAACTTCAAGTGATACTTTTGAAGATTTGAAACCGAGTACGTACACCCTACTTCACACCTCGTCAGTCTTACGTCATCGACAAGTCACCCACGGCGTCGGCACTGGCTTGACGTCATGGACGTAGACTTGTCAATCATCACGGAAGTCGCGAACATGTATGATCTGTCGGGTTCAAACGTTTCTGAGAACATGAACAGAAATTCTCAGTATCGACAAAGAAATCGTCAGAAAAGAAGTAAAAAATTGTGATGCTAACGTAAACATAATTTTGTATCCACTTGTGCCATTCCATGTTGCAGGGTTGCGTCGCCAGCCCTGCCACTCACTCTGCTGTGCATTGTTGGACTCGGGGAAATAGTCGCCGTCGACTAGCAGCAACGTCTAACCATGGGGATACTAACATAATTTTAGTCAGAACTTGACTTTGAGCTTTCAACTACTTGATCACTTCCCGACGTCCTTATACGAGAAAGAAAATCATTTAATTTTTACTACTTCACATATCTTTTTGTGTCGGATCCACTGTCCACAGAATGTATGTATGTCGTGATTGTACCGGAAATAAATTCGATCTTACGTTACTCATAACCAGTCGTCCTGACAATCCTGACATACGTCGAAGTTTTTAAAAATACATTACGAAAATACTGAAAACTTTCCTAATATTATGAAAAATAGTGTTGCAAAGTGTTGGCAATGGCATGATGGTGGGAGGCAACCGACAGCTATAAAGTTACAAGTAAATACAAATATATTTCGACACTGATATGTCCTACGATCTGGCTGGCAGCTTTATCAATCTGTGGCAAAGTGCCACGGATTTATATCGCGTTAGTTTCGTAAATGTCGCAGCTACAAAACTAAACTTACAACATTCCATAGATAGCGCAGAATGGGGGCGCAGATCGATAGCGCAGAATGGGAGCGCAGTTTGATAGCGCAGAATAGGAGCGCAGATTGATAGCGCAAATTGAATGCGCTAGACGCAGTTTAGGGGCGCAGACTGCCGATTTCAGACCTCTCACATACCTGTCTGCTTTATGTAGCTTATGAGATTTTTAGCACGGATTGGTTTACAAGAACAGTGAGAGCAAGATGGGTCATTGCACTTGACAAATTCCAGCATATAAGTTCTCCGTACACAATGTTTTACCAAAAAGACATACTCTTGCCGGAGGTTTCTAAGGCTGGAGTCGTAAGTATTTCACGGATTCCCTTTTTGAACAGTTTTTCAACATCTTCATGATCATTATATGGCATGTTGGCTTTCATACAAGGAACAGGGATTGGCGTTATAGGGAAACCGTCATGCTCCCTTCTCCAAAAATTATTCAACATTTTGATTGCCCCGTCAAAGACTTCAGCCTGCTTTTCCGTCTTTCCTGCATGGATAGATTTGTCTGTTGAGTTGGAGTTGTATTTTCTCCCGGCAACGTATTTGGCAGTGTCACAGACACCAACATTTTTGACAGAGGAGACCATTTGTGTTCAATCGGATTCTCAGCACTGTGTCCCGGTGCATGGTTTATTATGGCTAAGTAATCAAAGTCAAGATCCCGCCACAGACGTCCTTGATACATAAGAGTAAACTGAGACTTAGCAGACCAGTCTGGCCCACCGTCGGTTAGATTTATCAAAGCACTTTTGCCCCTACGAACGTTTGGGTCTCCAAGTATGAAATGCAGATCATTTGCATGAGTCATTGCATTGGATGAATGAAAGCATCCTGCTCGATTTACTACAAACAGTGGTCCACTCCGGTTTACTTTGACATGCATTCGCCCAAGTTTGTCAACAACAAAATTAGAATTTGTAAACCTTTGTTGCCCTTTACCAGTCAATTCAACTGACCTTGACCTCCTCCTACTTATTCTCTCTGGGTGCTTTCTCTTTCTAAACTGCGTGATCGGTATTGTTTTGTTGCACTAGTTTGTTTTGATTTAGTCAAGAGGTATCCCGAAGGAATAATTTTGCTATTGGCATATGGAAAATCATGGTCATAATAATTCGGGCTATCATCCTTTAAAAAAAACCTACTTATTTGATGATACCTGCTTACAGCTAAGGTTCCCACATTGACTTTATTCTTATCATCACAGGAGAATTTTAAGCATTCCGCATCAAAGTATTCAGCAGTTTCACAAGCCATTGCAATCTGACTTCTCTGAAATGCAAATCAGTGTGTTCTGTATGGGTAGCTGTGTTACACTTTCCAGGTACCTTTGCATCTACGAGGCCCTTATAATATAATGAGCTATTTGATGATCTATTTGGTGGGACCATAAGACATCTTACACTAGACAAGCTTATCTTACTCTCCTTAAGGCCAGGAATGTTAGTCAATAGATGATGTCGCAATTCAGGAATAGAAGTGCCCAATGCAGTTGCAGTGTTATTTCGCCGTCTACTATGGGCTGCAAATCCATGCAATTTCAGAAATCGAATACTCTCTGAAACAATGATTGGAAACTTGACATGTTTTGCCGGTCTTCCACCTGTCCCAGGCTTTGGTCCTGATTTAATGCGTGGTTTCTCAGGTGCAATAGATTTTTCAGGGACAACTTGTTGCAAATCTCTTGTCAAATCCAAATAATAACCTCCTCAAAAAAGCTTTCATTCAGATACAGCTCATGAATATTAACAACTACCATACAAGTTCCCTTTGAATAACCATGACAGGTAGCCATTCCATCAGATTTTTACTCAGGGTGCGTTTAATTGCATATGACTGCTGGTTTTTTGTAAGTGGTACTCAAGCAGGTTGTCAATTGACACAGCATTGGTTTCCATTATTGTTTTGCCACACGAAATCATATCAGAAAAGTGAAACATCCGGGAAAGCGGTCTGATTGTTGCGTTATCAAGTTGCTGAAAGCTTCATCCCATGACAAAGTATTGTCATTTGTACAGTGGATATGAAAGTTGTCATATCTGGGCAACGGATCAATGCTTGCTCTCTTTTGACTGATTTGTACCCTAATCCTAGATAATTGGTCATTTATAACAGTTTTCAAACGTTCAAATTCGATGATCATGATTTTTACAAGCGATGCCTTTTTGACAGCTGTCTCTAATATACCCTTCAAAACGGCATTTGTCTTTAATTTGGCCAATTACCGAAACTGGTTTTTCAGTTCAGATAATGCTTGATTAATTGACAGCTCATTATGTGTTACGTTAGTTTGGTTTTTCCGCCTTGGAAAAAGCTGGATATATTCGAATAAAGTATCCATGTACAGAAAATACGATGCCGCTATGTCAAACAGAGGAAACATGAACGAGGTAGAATTAACAACATCTGGTGTCAAAATTTGAGAAGGGTCCAGACGAAGCTCGAACAAAAAGTCACGTGTGAGTGCCATCCTACTTTCACTGAGGAAGGCGTCCTTTCTCCCAGCATCACATCGAGTGCCGGATGAGTTTGGTACTTTCAAATTCGAGGGTATTTGGGAGATTTTTTCATCAAAAATTGAAGCTGCGATGCAGGATTCGTGTTCGCTGATTCATTTTGGCGTCAGGAGTAAAACATTTTGGTTTTACCGTAAATACTGAGCGATTGCTGTTTTCTCGTGACGTCATGAGATAAGAAATTTTGTAACGATTTTCGATCCTCTCTGTATTTCGTCCTCCACAGACGACTCGCACTCTCTTGAACATCTGCACGTGATTTTCCTTTTGTTGTTTGATGTTTATGTCCCAAAGCTTGTTAGTAAGTTTTTGGAAATCATTCGAAGGGTTTTTATACATTGTGTACGGAGAACTTCGCCAGAAATATGCAAAAAACTCACCAACTCTCCCTGCGCCTACCTCATGCACCACTCCGGCCTGTTCTCAGGACACTACAGTGACGTTACGCGCATGTGCAGTCCCCGAAACTGGTCAGATCGCATGGCGATCGACCGTGTAAAATGTCGACACGTGCACAAGAAATGTAGCAAAACATAAATTCCGCGCGCAACAGAGGCCAGCCTGCATTGTTTGCGCTAACCAGGGCAGGGATCGTCGTACAAAAACCTTCGTCTGCTGGCTTCAACACGAAAGTGCACATTTCTGCTGTATATTTTTCAAAATATCTATTCCCCCGGCAATTTTCACCTTAAATCGATTTGTCGGATAGAAACTTTTTGGGGTCAAAACCCCCCCACTCCCAAACTAAAAGGATTAAGTTTTTTATCCGACATCGAACTTTTGACGCCGCCCCTTATATGTCTCTTTCAAGCACAATGATGAATTAACCCTTGTTGTTTTCCACAACTACCAGGTTGGTTCTTCTGATGTCAATGGACATTAGAAACAAGGAAAAATGGCTGTATGGTTCAGAGACTGTGCACAAACATTTGTAGCTGTTTCTTTGAAATTTTACCAAGAAATAAAATCAATCTGACAGCAGTATTAAGTAATGATGTTTTAATTTTTGCAGTGAAACAAGATTTGTTGAAATAAGTGAAACAGTTTGTGAAAAATCAAAACATGAGGTGAGTATTGGAATAATTTTTCAACCAAAATACAATTATGCATTATTTTATTGATCCACAACATTTTTAATTTCTGTTTCTAGTCACCTACATTATACAGTACTTTTTCTTGTCTTTTTACCATAATATACGTGATAATTTTAGAGCAATAATATTTTCAGATGATTTCTGTAGTTTTTGCTAGAAGTTGAAGGTTTCATATCTTTTAACATTGCAAACAGCAATGCATGATACTAAACAGTGTGTGGTATGTACTCATCTTCCAGGAAAATGTTATGAAACTAGAATATGCAGCTTTTCAGAACTACTTACTGACTCAGAATATGCCCCCTCTTCTTTTAGTAGAGATTATGTAAAAGTATAAGCCAGTGTCAACACAGCAATTATGAAAGTATTACAATTTATTAAAAAAATGTCAATACACTTTTTAATTTTTAAAACATTTTAAAATGTGTTTTTAGATAAATCAAAACATTCAGTGGTAGGGACTGGAATTTTCTATGAAAATTAATTTCCCTGTGAACAAGGTCAAAAATCGTCTCACTTAAGATTTGATAAAATAACCCAGAATTTCAATTTATAGAATGATGACATACCACCTGGACTTGCAAAAATCAATGTTGATAAAGAGGGTCATGGTATTGAACCTCAGTTTGGTGATCCTGGGTTTGGAAATTTACCTGTTGTTGATTACATGGTAAGTTGCGGATCATCTGCCGCTCAGTGCAAGCATGAAAAGTAATGGTGATTTGCATGGGGTGTACAGGGATGGGCCCTAGGTTCAAGGTATAGCCATAATGTCATGCTCATTTCACTGTCTGCCCATGAAGTTGAGGTAGATGAAATGACAGAATGGCTCCAATGTTTTTGCAGATTGGTGTCCACCATTGATACTCTGCAAGGGAATTCAAAAATGGAAGTCTGTCCGTTGTATTTACTAATTGATGTTAGAATAATACCACTGTCATATAATGTCAATAATGATCTCAATATAAAGTTTTAATACTGGTAAATTCATAGGATTTTGATAGACTGTTAAAAACGACAGGCATATTTCAAAATGTTTTCATATTTTGTCAATACCATAGCTGTTATGACCATGTCTACAATAATAAAGATTTTATCTGTCTATTATTATTCTAAAATTAGTCTTAATAAAATTTAACCACAATTACACTCATACAGGTGATAGATTGTAGAGCTTAAGTTGATATCCCCATACAGAGGAATGGGCTGATCACTGTAACCATGGTGATATCCTTCACATCTCGTAATTGTCTGTTACACAGTGTCACAAGATGTTTGAAGAGCATGAGGAGTTGTTGGAAAGCTGGTGGATGGAACACAGAGAAGAAAATGAAGATTTACACCAATGGTTCTGTATAGATGAAATCAAAGGTACGCAGCGATACTTTGTCTTTAACCCTTTTCCTGCCGAGCGCCCCTGTCCGTTATCCTGCCAAGTCGGTCAAAACCGGCCCCCTTTTCCGTGTCTACAGAAGATAGGCTCTCCTGCACGCTTTCCTGCCAGGCATTTGGCGGGAAAATACCGCATTTTCGGGGTACGATTACCGACCATATACGTGTTAGACTTCAAAAATTTTTGCATGCCCGTATAGAGGGGCAACCGCTGATGAGGTTGTGTCGAGAAAATAACGAGGTCTTGGGCGTTGTTTGCCCCGGGGGACGTGCACTTTTATGCCCTTTTCTAGCTTACTTTTGCGGAAGTAAAGCTCGTTCGCCGTCACGCACGTCCACACCGGGGAAACATCACCTCGCTCGTGGGTTAGTAGAAGACCCAGGGGTTAGTGCTATGGGTGCGGCAGCACCCTCAAACCTGTCCTGTTCCCCCTGGGTTGTGTCACTTGGCCACGTACTTTGAACGACTTGGAAGAGTCGCACAGTGCAGTCTGCTTTGACGTAGTGTCAACGACATAGCTTCGCCATTGAAGGAAGGCGTGTACGTAGTTTGGCCAGTTCAGTGCACACTTAGCTCGTTAGTGTTACCGTTTCCTAACAGGTTAGTTGTGCAGTTGTTACTAAGGTGCAGTTTTGTACCACCTTAGCTCTGGACAGTGCAACTGCTCTATGCACTAACCCAAACGACAGATGGTTGGTACAACGTCTACGTCGCACGAGCACAGCCTCCGTTGGGCTGTGCCCCTCCCACGTGATACAACGCACGTTCATCCATTACTATAGCGTCCTTACGGATCTGCCAAAAACGAAAGTGGGGGTAAAACAAAACAAACGAAAATATGCGATCATAGATAGTATTTTATTCGGGAATAATTTACATTATGCCGAACAATAAATCTCGGAGTCTGTCTCGACGTCCTGAGTGCATGGTCCGTGTTTCAAAAATTACAATCGGGGTGGCAGATCCGTGTTACAAAAATTATAATAGGGGGAATTGTACAAAATAATCCGTCTAAACAAAACAAACGAAAATATGCGATCCATAGATAGTATTTTATTCGGGAATAATTTACATTATGCTGAATAATAAATCTCAGAGTCTGTCTCGACGTCCGAGTGCATGGTCCGTGTTACAAAGATTACAATCGGGGGATTGTACAAAATAATCCGTGTTTCAATTTACAATCAGCGGGATCGTAAAGCACAAACAAACGGCACAACCGTGCTCAAAATGTGATCATGGTCCGTGTTAAGAATACAGTCAAGCCACTGTTAGGCGAAGCTGTCCCCTGTCCGTTATTTACGTCGGGTTCTCTTGCTGATGGGTGTCGTCGGGGCTGTGTGAGTAGAGGTCTGCACGCCAACTGCTCCTCTTACCTCGTAGCATCATGCGATGATGAAAAGCCGCAAAACACTCGCCCTCGTGAAGATGACCCCGCACAGACTACATCCTTTGGACGTCTCAGACAGTCGTCCGCTCGCAGTGGTCTTACCCTCTCTGCTGCATACTTTACAGCATTTCTGCCGCCCCTCCAAACGGCTGACAACGTGCATCGGCTGATTTTGTGGATTTATGTACGAGGCAAGAGAAACGGTGGCCTCGACCTCTCTCACACTGGGCTGCGATCGCCCACAATAACCGCCAATGAGTTGTTTCCCGACACGCAGATGAAACATCTTATGGGTCAGCTTACTATCAGGGTGTACATGCTTGAAGCATATATATGCATTTACCAGGGCAACATCAATCAGGTAACATGCCAGATATGTCCACCATCTGTGATTCTTGCGCCCAGTGTGAAAGTACTTGCGCTTCTGGTTGGCTCGGTCGACACCTCCCATGTACCGGCGATAATTATACAGCGACAGAGGCACTTGTCGCTGCTCGTCTCCCTCCCCCACTGGCACGCACTCCAAGGGTGGATAGACCGTATTCAAGATCAGCACCTGAGCGTTACTATCCTGATAAGCAGTGATGTTAAGACGAGAGTCCGTTCTGGTCGTGGCTTTCATATCCCCAACAGACAGAGGAAGGCGCTTCCTCTTACCCGGCGGAATTAATTGAGGGGGCATGGTGCGACGATTACGGCGGTTAAAACTCCCGACCATGTAGATCCCGGTCTCCATCAGCTCTCTAGCAGTAACGACCGTGCTAAACAGGCTATCACAAAATAGGCTGTGATTATATCCACAAAATGGCTGGACCAGCTCCATCGTAATTCTTTTCACCACACCTCGCTCCTGCCGTCTCCCATCAGTCCGATCCCGAAATTTCACACCTAGGTACGGTGCAAAGTTAGAGATGTATGCAGTGCTGGAGTCGCACAGCTGCCATATCATATGCGGTAATCTCTGCTTAAATTTAGAACGGCCCTTAAATCGCACCATGCCCTCGTCGATGGAGATCTCTCTACCCATCTTATAATTATTTACGCACCTGTCAACTATGGGCTCCATCCATGGATTGATTTTATAAAGGGGATCCTCCTGACACCGACGTCGGCGGCGTGCCTCATCAGGATCACGACGTGGATCGTTCTCTGGGTCTGCCAGATGAAAGTATCGCATAAGCTGCTGAAAGCGACTGCGGGTAATCACAGTAGAAATACCCTGGTTTCTCAGAAATGGATCGCTAGACCAATAATCCTCCACTGATGATTTACGGTCGATACCCATACAGACTAAGACGCCAATGAACGCCTGCACCTCTCGGTAGTCAGCGTTACGCCAGTATTTATCTATTTTCCTAGCGATATATCGCTGGTGGAATTTGGCGTATTTATTAGTCTCGTCCTTTGCCAATCTGATCAGTGTAGCTGGAATAAACTTAAAAAGTAATCGATCTCACGGGAGTGGCTGGGCAAGGTGAAAGTCGGTCCTCTCTCATGGTCAAAATCGGTCTCCTCAAATATATTAGCATGGTAGTCTCCGACATACGCCAGACAGGAGGGGTGTCGTCCTCCGCCAACACAGCAGCAACGTCATCATCGTCGTCAGAGCTTGCCTCACCTACATACTGCCTGTCATAAAAGTCATCGTCCTCTGCCGCATCCTCGTCAACCTCCGAGTCGGACTCAGCGGTGATATCACCGTCGTCTGGGCGTCTGGGCCTGAACTCGCCCGTAGCGGCATCAAGGATCATATCTGGCTCAAAATCAGGATGGGCTATCCTGATAACGAACCCTCCGCACTATCTTTTTCGGCGGGGACATCGCAGCACACGAAACTATGGCAGGAGCGGGCTGGGCAGCCTCTGCTGATGACGAGGACTCAAGCTCTTTCGCACTGGGCACAGGAACCTCTCCTGACGCAGGATGAGGGCTCATGGTGCACGCAACAGGTGGTGTCTCTCCCGGAGCAGCCGGGGGAGAACCAATGGCATCAGCCGTCTCGTTACTAACTGTCTCACTAGCAGCAGCAGACGTAGTCTGTGCAGGTGAAGTATCTCCCACAAGAGCAGATGTAGTCTCTGCAGGTGAAGTAGTCTCTCCCGGAGCAGCCGGGTGAGAACCACTGGCAACCGGTGACCCATCATCATCCTCATCGGCAGAACGATCAGTCTTACGTTTACGCTTACCACTGGGTTTTTCAGCCGGAGATAGCTTCGCCTTACGGGAGCGTTTCTTGCCCGACTTCTTAGAACGTTTACTAGGGACATCACAACGATCGCTACCACTACCGCCCGGAGACTCTGCATCTTTGAGCTTCAGTCGTCTGCTCGCCTTCAGAAAACTTTTGCGGTCCGTCAAGCTCATGTCTGGAACAGTGTCGACAGACTAGCAGGTCCCACCCTTTTAAAGCCACAGGGAAACAAAGCCCTGGACATGATTGGACGCAGGGGTGTTTATATATGCAGCCACCTGTTATTATAATGGACCTACGGCAATCAGTCCACCAACCGGCGCTGACATTCCTACCCGTCATGTAAATTGCCTGTCCGCACCATTTGATATGCTAATAATACTCATTTGCAATGCAAATCCCTCGAGCACTTAGCATAACATAGTCAATGTCATTAGCATCTCAACTTGACATTCCGTCCAGCTGGGTACGTGGCATGCGCACCTGCCACCCAGGCCCAAGCCCATGTTTAGTACGGGTGGGAAACCCGTATCTTTAACCTCATGTCCCTTCTAAGTACGCCTGCGCAGGGCGTATTGTCATCCAAGTCGGTGACAAGCAACCCGACAGATCGCCCATTAAGCAGTAATGGACTGGCCGTCTCGTTCTTGTACGGCAACGAACAGTGCTTCAGCGGCTTGTTTAGGTCATAACCGTCGCCTGCCGAGCGGCTTACCCAACTAAGGCGGTCAAAGATGAAGGATGCCAAAATTGTCAACAGCTGTCTCGGCCTCGTCCGTTGGGCAAACATGGCTCCTTCAAATAACGTGGCCAGCACGTCTACGTCATCAGCGGTGATGACGACCCGTCATTGACGCCGGAGTGCGTAAAACTCGGAATATACCGACAGGTACCTCTACCTGAGTCGGTCATACTACGGTATAAACCAAACACAGGTCTGCCAACTCCCGTTAGACTCGGCCGTTAGCCGAACTTCACAGGGACAACATAGGCGTAACAAGTCGGTGAACAACGGTTCACGCACCTAACCGCAGCCGCCAAGTCGGTGAACAATGGTATCAAATTTTGAGGCCATGTTCGTGAATGGCAAGGCTGAGGCGGTGTGTTTCGTTGCACGGCTTGAACGTCTAGAGCCAAGTGCAGCCGACAACGTCCGACATCTGAGTGGGTAGTCTTTTCGAGAAGGTAACAAGTCGGTTAAAAGCGGTGGTTACCTTCACAAATGTCGCTCAAGTCCGTTCGGATCAGTTCCATGTCAGGGACTAATCAAGCCGAGTCCGTCAAATCCGTCCGCACTTCCCGTCAATCAGGACTAAGTCCGTGATTTTCTCTCGCACCATTGGCAAAAAATTGCACCGCCAGCTGAGGCGGTCTTAGGCGGTTGCCTTACAGATTAGCGTTGCCGAGACGGTCAATTTCGGCCGCAATCTATGTAGTGCCTCAGAGCCAAGTTAGCCCAAACTCCGCTAGGATACGTCACCGTGCTAACCTGCCAAGTACGCTACTCGTCCCCCCAAAAAAAACCAGTCCCCCACCGGGGTGGGGGACTGGCTGGGTAGCTTCCGCACCTTTCCCTGTCGTTGGACTCTCTGTGAACCCATTTCGAGAGCAAACGCCGTTCCTCGCCCAAAACCTGTCCTCGAACGACCCCTAGCGCGAGCAAGGGTTTGCTACACGTAGTTCCGTCGACTAGGCAGGAAAGGGGGTACCAAAAAGTAGCCCGATTTCCACCGCCTTGGCAGGATAACGGCCGTGGCTGCTCAGATTCTAGCTACACCGAATTTCAAGCGGATTTTCACCGACTTGGCAGGAAAAGGGTTAAAGTTCAATACATACAGCAAATGTTTTATCATTATTTCTGTTTTCATTGAGCATCATGTCTATATGAACATCTTTTCTCACAAGACTTCACAGATTGAATTTTATACATTCACAGCTTTTCAACTTTTGAGACAGGTTTAATAGAATACATGCATTTTGTTCTGGATAATCATACACTGCGTGTGACTTGTACCATAATTGATGATTGAGATTAAAACCAAGTGCGAGGTAGTTCAAATACAAATTCTCTTCTGATGCTAAAAGTATGTTTCCATGGTTTTTTTGTCCTATCTAACAGTTTGCTGTCCAAAAAATACATACGGCCCAGAATGTAAAGGTTAGTGTTGGCAGAATTAATGTATAATTTTTTTTAAATTTGTATCATAAAGGAACAAAAACTTCACTAAGCCTTGGAGAAATTTCAGACGAATTCTTTGCATGTATTAATGAAGCATCAAGTGGTCCATTTGCCTGCATGCTGGTGAGAGAAGAAGATCAAAGTATTCTGAAGTTTAAAAAATTATTTATTACCCAGTACATCTTAAATGGTGTTTAAAGGGGCAAGTTCATTATCAGCTTTATCTCTGAACAAATTGATGAACTGGACACAAATTTCAAAAGATACCAAAGGACTAACGCCATGTAAACAGTCAACATCAACAAAGAGCTGATGCTAGAGTCGTGGATTGATGACACCGCTTTAAACTCTCTAAGTTCGCCAACTTCAGGGATAGAGCATACCAAGCGTGAATTGTTCATACATTACTAAGTTGTTGTCATCATCAGTGTTATTTTGGTTGAAATGTGTGCAGTTGTACATGTGAACATACCATGAACCCTTGTACATTGTCACTTACTCATGTGATTGTTTTTATTTCCCACTCAGAGTGTCCAGGAGGCATTGACAGACCTTGCATGGGCAATGGAAAATGTGTTGTAAGCCCTTTAATACATTAATTATAGTATATTTCTGGAGGGCTCTGATGGAAATTATAATAACTATATTAAAATCAGATTACCCTCTTTAAATGAAGTATAATAATAATAATGATAATAATACCTACACCATTTTGTAAATCTATTTAATTGAGTTTATATTACATCAAAATATTGGCTGTCTGAACTAGTGTTTCCAGTCATTGATATAGCCCAAGGTGCATTCACGGTGAAAATTTAGTGAGACAGATCTTAAAATTCATACAGTAGGAAGGGAAGAATTCTAATTTTGCTTGGAAAATGTATTTGAATATGAATTATTATCTCAGCATTGTATTTTCATCTGCCTTATATTTTATTATCTCGCCAGAGATATTAGTGGGTATCACAGTCATCATGAATTTCACCACTAGAGTTCAAAAAACTGCACTTTTGCTATTTTTACTGATCACCCTAGCCTTCAGCTTTAGAGATTCTGTAATCATTTATTCTGATGCGTGTAGGGAGAAGGTACTCGAGGTGGTTCTGGAAAGTGCAAGTGTGATGATGGCTACAAGGGTGCCTTATGTGATGGCTGCAAAGATGGATATTTTGAAGATGTAAAAAATAGTACCCATGTTATCTGTCTAGGTAAGTCTACAATATCCTGGCCTGTAGATCCCAGTGTTCATCCATGTATTACATACTGATACCTAATTAGCTTATGTATGGAGCAGTTGAAAAATTCTACAATTATACGGAGAACACACAAACCAAAAGGCTCCCAGCTAAATTGAATGCATTAAATAAACAGCAGGTGGCACTCTGAAAAATACTATGAACAGCAGACAAATCAGGTTGCCATGGATACTTCATTGAATCTTCACAGGCTGAATCAGTGCATAACTGTACTGACCAGCCCCTTTTATCCTCACTCTCTAAATTCATTTTGACAAAGGGTTTTTTTTCGTAAATTTCATATGGATGTAATGCAATGGTTCTCCGTAGTCACAAAATTACACATGAACCTGGTGTGACTCCCATGAATTGAAGTCCATACTAATGGCAACACCCTGTTGATTACATAATATATCTGATAACGATTGAACTTCTTTTAATGAAAAGGAATTTAGAAAAATGTTTGAAAAAAGTCCATGGCAGTTTTGCTATGCAATCAGTGAGTATGGCAATACTGAGATAACTGTAAAAAAACTCTATGTTTAATCATTTTTCTTTAACATATATTATAAATAAGACAGAGGTTTGTTACTTTTAGATCAAAATTCTAAATTATGAACTTCGTAACATTTCTTTCATAAAATATCTTATTCACATCTATATATATATGAATGGCAGTATTTGATGACCATAAACAACATTAATGAAATGCTGTGATAGTCATAAGTTGCTGTTGTTATTGCTTTACTTGCAGAATGTCACAAAGCATGTGCTCACACATGTTGGGGAGGGTCAGTGAAGGACTGTGACGAATGCAAAGAGGGATGGAGAGAATCAGAAGACGAAGGCTGTGAAGGTACAAGTAACATTTGCTGTCATTTTATCTTCCGAGTCCGAGTCATTGAGAATACTAGTAATATACTAATTAAAGTTAGAATGCTCCTTGAGAACAGATATACAAACACTCTCAGTTTTACAATATCTTTCTGATCTACCACTTGAGTGGGTTCGTTTTGAAGCACGTGGAACAAGTAAATTCTTCACTATCTTATTGTTGTGAAAAGTGAAAATTTTTGCCTCACAAAGTTATCACCAGGGATGGCAGCCATTTTGAATTTCAATTATCAATAAATCTAAGGTAATTTGTTTCCACAATGCTAAAATTTGCATGTTGACCTAAATTTTCATTCTTGATTTTGAAAGAGAATGGTTGAAAGTTACCTGGAGGAAAATTTGACTGTAAGTTTAAGCCCATCAATTTTTGAGGTGCACACGACCATAAAAATAAACACAAATACAAATCATGCTATTTTGTTTAGAAGAATAGACAAAAATGAACTATACAGAAGTTTATTATGAATCAGTAAATGACAGAATTTGCTAAGGGACAGCAGTCATCATTTGTTCATTCGTCATCATGTCAAAATTTTATCCTAAACATTACAGTGTAACAGATTTTCAGTTCACCAATAAAATGAAGCGTTTAATAATAAGATGATAAGAATTCTCAACTATATCTGAGTATCAGTTGGCGATAAATGTGCAGGACATGAAAATTGCAGAGCTAATACCTTGTGACCTGTGTCTGTCAATTTAGGTTCACTTACTGCTTACTTGTGTTCATGTGTCATTGTACACAAATCTTTGAGTCTCAGTTTTGTTGATTGTTCAGATATTGATGAGTGTACTGAGGACAATCCGTGTGAAGCCAAGCAATATTGTGTCAATTCGGAAGGATCTCACAGCTGCAAGGATTGTGATTATTCATGTGAATCCTGTCTTGGTGATGGACCAGACAAATGCATCAAGTGTAGGACAGGTTACAAAATGGAGGAGGGCAAATGTGAAGGTGAGTTTATGCAACTTAGTTTCACGGTAGTTCCTTTCTTCTCTCCCCACCTGATATCATGGTACAGCCCATTGTCTCCCCACCTGATGTTATGGAACAGCCCATTGTCTCCCCACCTGATATTATGGTACAGCCCATTGTCTCCCCACCTGATATTATGGTACAGCCCATTGTCTCCCCACCTGATATTATGGTACAGCCCATTTTCTCCCCACCTGATATTATGGAACAGCCCATTTTCTCCCCACCTGATATTCTGGTACAGCCGAATTCTCAGACAACAACGTTTCATACAGTTGTGTTGGGTTGCCAAGGTGAGAATTACATCAGTTGTGAAGAAAGACTTTAGCTGTCAAACTATTTCTCAAATGCATGATTTTTATGAATTATGGTGTCAAGTTGACAAATTGTCAAGTTGACAAATTTGTTCCTTGCGTCTGTCATGGTCAGGTAACGATGTCCTCATTTTCATAGTGAGAGGAACTCTATGGAGACTGAAAGTGATATTAATCTTTATATACAGTATACAGCGTTTTCAGCCATAGATATATTTTCGCCACACTAAACAGAGCTGAAAAAGATGCATACAGCCCATGATGTTTTATCATATTCTATTACCTTATCACAAATAATTGTTTGATTGCTTCACAATTTATTTGAATAATTTTGAAAGGTAAACTTCAATTTACTGAAATGGAAAAGTGTTTCCAGTTTTGGAGGCTCCTTACTGATGCAGACTAAAACTAGGGAGGCCAACTGAAATTTTTAAATGTTCAATCTGCATTTTAATTAATGTAGTTTTTTAGATTTCAATGAGAGAAGCTAAACATTTTTTTAATTTTCGAAATTGGATGAACGGTTACAATTTTATAGCTTTTTAAAACATTCACTTTTACTCTTTCTGTAGAAAGACAATACATATAATAACAATGGGAACAATGGGACAAAATGAAGGAGTTTTAGCTGAAATTTACAGTAAATTTGCTGTAACTTTGTTAATAAAACATCTTTTTGTACCAATTTGGCATGGAGATAGATTTCAATGGCACACACAAATGTATCCTAAATTACGCGATTACAATGGTGGCCATATTGGATTTATCCATGGCAACAGATGAACGACACTTAACGAGAAATGACAAAATGAAAATATTAAGCTCAAATGGCATAAGTGATATATCAAATTGAAGGTCTTTTTGAGCTGATGACACTTTTGAATAGCTCTACTGCATTAAAACTACCTACAAAAAGTATTTTATCCAAATAAAGGCTTTCAAAACATCACCACTGGGACCATGTGGAGTTTTGACATTATTTGGTAAAGGCTTCTTCAATTTTATCAGTTTCTGAACAATTTGAAACTTAGAATTTAATTTAAGGATTATTGGTTAAAACTATGCTCCAAAATTATTGATCATCTTTAAAATTCAGGAGTAAATTGAATGAGAAGTCGATGTTTGGAGTGCTAAAAATTGCATACTTGTCATGGTAAAGTTATCAGCAACTAAGATGGTCTCATCATACCACCTGTCAGACATGCAAATTTCCTTCGTTACAAACATTTAAAAAATCAATACCCTTTCTTTTGCCAACACAGATGCAACTTATTCCCTTAGTTTCCTTGAAAATATTGTGTATGGCTGTCAAAAATCTATGTCGACAAAATCACAAAATTGCTATCTCCTCTGCGCAAAAGGGATTGATCTTCTTATTATTCACCGTGAGAAATTAGAGAATTATGATTATCAAAACTATGGTCCCAGAATTTTGATATATGGACCGAGCTGTTCTGTGTACAGAAGAAATTTGCTCCAGTTCAATGAGTGATCTCCTTGTGTATGGCTCATGGAGAATTGTGGGTAGCCTCACTTACTGTGAAGCGTAGTCTGGTTCCCTGACCCATTCCCCGGTAGAGGGCGTAGGGAAATATAGGTCAGGTACCGGGTAGCCATCTTGAACAGAATTTTGTTCAAGATGGCGGAGGTTAGTCACCTGACAGAACATGCTGCAACAAATATGGCTGCTACCATGAAAACGCCGGTCAAAATTCGACTGGATCAGAATTATGTTCGAACACTGGTATCCGAACCAAAAACATTGGAACACGAGACGGGAAACATAAACTGAAAGGATAAATCCAGAAGTACGGGGAAATAGAGGTGACTGAAGGCTGGCTGTGGTATCGCAGCAATACTTGTTGCGTGTATTGAACGCGCTAGGGTCATTGAGGTCATCGCCAACTGTGGCGTGACCCCAATGACCCGAGCACGTTCGATACACGCCACAAGTACTGGTGCGATATCACAGCTAATTAAAAGCAAACTTTGTTGGAACTGTGAACGACGATTGATTTCGATGGATAGCATGGTGTCCGAATTTCGTGAAAAATGCCAGGCATCATGTCGACGTTCTAAAAATATTAAGAGGTGTGCTAAATCACAGTGGCTAAATCATGGAGGTAGAAAGTCTTTCTTTCTACCCCCACGGCTTTGTGGTACAAACAAAAAGGTGGTGTCAAGTGAGCCTGAAAGTGCGAAACCCAAGAAAGATGAGAAAAAGTTACAAGTGTTACTTTCATCCAATCACAGCTTGTTTTATTTTAACCCAATAGCGTCCATGTTTTACATTAGCCGGTACCTGACCCTATATTTCCCCACGCCCTCTACCGGGGAAATGGGTCAGGGAACCAGACTATGTGAAGCGTGGTCAATATCTCCGTCATAAATACGTGAGCTGTTCAAAATTTCTCATTTTTCTAGCAAAATTCAAAAGAAATAATGATAAACTGCGTACTAGAGGACGTTTCACTGAGAGTTGGTCGGGTTAGGTCTCGGAAAAATCGCTCTCAATTTTTTGTCTCGGATTTGGTCATATACACTGCCCTATGTTGGTGAAGAACCTTATATCGCGAGAAAGAGCGAGATCTGGGCTTTCAAATGAGTATTCGATGTAAGGGATGTTTTGATTGGCTCACCTTCAAAAATGCGTTTCAAAATCAGTGATGTAAATATTAGGTGCTGCCATGTTTCAGATCGCCGTTCCCGGTACCGTTTCTAGCTCAATTTTGCAGTTTATTCAAAAAGTAATATAAAGAAATAAAAAACATATGAGAGAATAGCTGCATTTTTAATTTTAGCCTCATGTATTTTTTTCCACAATTTTCTTTCCGTTATCGATGTTTTTCAATTTTGAACATGACTAAGTCACTGGTGATTGAGTGTCAATTCAGCATGTCCTGGGCGACCTGCTGGCCTCCCTACTAAAACAGAGAATGCTGCTTGAGATTGTGTGATTAGTTTTATTTAATCTAATTGTGGGTGGCTTCACATCACACATGAACCCTTACATCCTGAAGACTGGAATTTTTGTTTCATTCAGGATATATAAAGTCATTCACAGTTGTCAAATCTTCATTTTCTACCATTACCTCACTGTTGTTGCTAGCACAGAGTAAATAAAAAATCCAGCTCCTCTTTTGCAATTTTTTGCATTCAATGCATTAACATTTTCTGTCACAGAACACCCTTATGAGGATTTTTATGGGTATTGCCATTACTGCAGGAAGATTTTTCTCAGATCACCAAATATTTTTGGTCTTCTGCTTCAAAATTTCATTTGTAACTAGAAAGCATTTGCAAGCAAAAGCGAAGTTCCAGAGACCAGAGCAGCGGAAGAAACAAGAGAATGTGTGACAAAGATAGGTGCAGAATGAAAGAGTGCTTTTAATATTCAAGCACGTACCTATGGCTGCTAGCAGTAAACACAATGATATACAACTAGAAGCAAGGCAGTCCACAGATCACAAATGCCTACATGTACGGTAAAAACGAAACAGATACATACGGGGGCGACAACGCACGGAAATGTATATCAGACGACATTCTCGCGAGCCAGAGCAATAATTTTCGCTCCGCTGATCTACGCAAAAGTCAATCGCTTGACGGTAGCGCTGAGTTGTTGCCGTAAAAAGGTGCGTGGTTTAAGACGATGATCAGACGAGAGGAAACATCGGACCTAGGCCGTTGAAATTGAAAACCGAGGCCACATGCATTTTCATTTGATTAAAAGCACAGACTAAAACAATTTTCATTGCAATGTCGCTGTTTTCACGAGATACTGACCGTTTGATCTTGGAAAGTTGAGCTGCTTTAACGTGCAGCCAACGCATGCCGGCGCCGGTGCGGTGACGGCTGTGTGTTACCGGCCTGTGTGTTAACGGCCTCGCAGACTGATATAGAAAAACCGGGAAAAACCGCTGGTGGCTTCTTAGAAATACGGCGGGCAGTTTCTCCGCCAAAACAGCCGATTTTGAATCCAAATTTTGCATTGACCTTCGTTTTCGAGCACACCCACCTCGCCTAGGTACACGATGTACCCAGCCGTGCTTGTAAATTTAGGGAAAGCTATAATTTTCTCTCTCTATGCGACCGAAGCCATCTTATGTGCCGCCATTGTTACATTCGGGCGAAACAGTATAGCGCCACGTACGGCGAGTATTTAGAGAAAAATAAAATCAAAAAGCAACAAAAAACAAAGCGAAAAAAAGCTAGAATTATTAATAGCTGAACGCAATATGATAGTCGAGCAATGCAGAATAAAAAATAAATAAATAAACACACAAGAAATGCCCGTAAAACCCGTCTGAGTTGAGCGATGACGTCATAAGCGTGTCGCAATGCATTCTGGGTAATTAAGGTAAAATTTGTGTGTAGCATGTTCTATGATAGTAATACCGGAAATAGAGAAAGAAAGAAAGAAAGAAAGCAAGGAAGAAAGAAAGAAAGAAAGAAAGAAGGAAAGTGAGCAAAAACTAACAGTTCCAGAGCTGGTCTCTGGAACTAATAATTAGGGTGAAAAATATTCCACGACAAATATTTTGCTCTTCACCAGACATCAATGAGTGTGAAGAGGAAGATATCCAATGTGATGGACACATGACTTGTTACAATGATCCGGGCAGTTATCACTGTGGTTGCAAAGAAGGATATAAACGCTTCCAAGGAGAGTGTGTCGATGAAGAAATATGTAAGTTGCATTCTCCTTGTCTTCATTTCAGAATTGTACTTCATCATGGATATGACCATCTCGAATGAAATTAAAAAGTAAAAATCACAGCTTGTGACAGAAGAGCATTTCTTATTGGACAAAATATTTTTTCTTCTTCAATATTGAAACATCTTTGTGAAAGTGAGTTAGTTGTATATTATCACTGAAAAATTACCTTATGCATGACCTAAGTGCTTTGATGCTGACAAAATATGGCTATTGGTTTCAATCATTTCAAATTTTGTTCATTACTTTCTCCCCTTTCCAGTGAAACAAATGAAAGAGCTATCACATCAAGAAGAAGAAGAAGAAAGCACAACAGGTGAAGTTTTGCGCTATGTAATCTACGGAGTTGTATTTTTGGTTTCCATGTATACAGCCAGGGGTAATCCACTTGGAGCTGTAATATTTGGATTGGTCCTTGGTGGCCTATACATTTACAGATTGTCTGACAAACCTCTCTAACAGATCTTGGTCAAGTTTTCAATTTTTACCTCAGTACCGTATGTCTCTCAGTCTGCACTGTCCCATAATGTGATCTTGTTTTCTTGAACTGGTCTTCCCTTTGTTGTAAGTTCCTCCATTCCACCATCCAGATATTATTTGAAACGACTTTTTTGACTCAAGCAAGTAAATTGGTGCCATGGCTGTTTGTGTACCGATAAAAAAGGACTCGTTATTAGCGATATTCTTTCCTTCTTAAACAAAGTATCAGATCGTAGTCAGATGATGGTAGTAGGATTTTTAAGGGCATTAATGTGGAATGAAAATTGTAGATATTTTAATGGAAAACTGTGTTTTTAAATCAGTCTTTCTTATCCCAAAGTCAGTGACCTGTTGTATTTGTACATTCAAAGAAAGGGTTATTAAAATGATAGAAGCCTAAGAATTTCAGTACTCTGGTATCAGCCTTTACATTGGCAGATGGTTGGGTACTTACACTGAGCCTAAGTGTGGACAAAAGAAAAATACTTTACTTACATACAATCAACTTTTGATACACCAGAGTTCAATGAGCTGTCATAGTATTTATGGTTTTTAAGTTAATTTATTCTTCAAATAAAAATAAGTTGCTCTTTGGCTACATTTAATCCAGTAGTATTTATACAATAACATTAAAAAGTTGATCCTAATTACAATTTCATTCATGATCAATACAAAGAAATTCCATATCAGAAATACTTTGCCAGTGTGATCTGTCCCCTTCTACTCTGTGGTATGATGGGTGATATCGTTTATAGTGAATATGAAACTGGGAAAAGATGGAAAAATTTGTCACAGGGTGTTATTGTGGCTGTCTTTTCACCTCCTTGGAAAATCTATGAAAATGTTTGCAATTATCTTTGAAGCTGCTTGCATTGTGTGGGCTGATGTGCAGTGTCTCGGAAAGTGTTATCCAATTGGGTGGCTGAATCTTACCATTACATTATAGACTCCCTAAGTTGCTGTGAATAGTGACAATCGCCCAATCAGATATAGTCTTCCAAGCACGTTGCACATCAGCAGCATTGTGTGAATCAGCTAACTTATTATATACCAGCCATTTTCAACTACAACCAATTCTATGTTCAGAAACAGAATCTATTATACACTGAACGTGACAGGGTATTTCAATGTAAGCTTTCATTTTGTGAGTAATAAGCAGCACATGGCACAGCATTATTAGCAAGTAGCAAGTTAACCACAAATGAAGCGGGCACTCAACAAAGCAGGGGCAAAGGTAGAAGTTGTCTGTGAACTTTGAACTGCTGGTAAGATGGCATGAATAGGTTTGCGGAATCAGACTGCACTCATTCTAGAATAGTCTGTGGTTTGACCTACACACAGCCATAGCAGCAAAGCTAATAGCACAGAAATTACTAGGGTAATGTTTTGCTTGAATTTAAGTTATTTGTGCAGTACTAGCTGTTAAGAATGTAGCAAGTATTTATAGATTGTCAAATTTTTAATATTGTGTCCGTATGATAAGTCAGTTCTTCTGGCAGATTTTTGTTTTGAAACCTTGGCAAAGTTTTCGGTGCCAAAAAGGTTTTCATTGGTAGAGTAATGACATTAACAGCATGCTTTAGAAACAAAGTTAAAGATTTCATTATGTGGAGGTGACCTTGAGATTTTCAAAATGTAGATATGATCACTTATGACAGACTAACATTTTCTATTTATTGTGAATTTCACTTCTGCGTAAGAGTTTGATAAACTATATTGAATGTTAGTTGTAAATTAAATTATTTTCCAATGATGTAAATGTTTTATCAGTGTATGCAGTGATAGTCTTTCTGTTTCAACTTCTTCATGAATATGGATCATTTGTCATTCTGTGACATTGTTTCCAGCAAGCTGTATCCAACATCATTTCCTGACAGTTTCTTATGTAGGAGATCCCTCAGGCATGTCTGTTGTCTGCCACGATGGCCATGTATCAACTCACAACTCAGTATACAGATGCAAAGCCTGTGCAGGTTTCTAGATCAGAATTACAGAAGAACTGGTACTACCAGACAGTAAAACCTGCAACATACACACAGTATAGAAACTTTTACAGAACTATAGACAGTAGAAGTGAAACTCGCTTCTACTGTCTATGACAGAACTAGAATCAAATGTCTTTTTAGGAAACGAGGAAATAAAAAAATTTGCATACCACATTGTGCTTTCGCCACAGCAATAATAACAAAGCATGAAGCAGGATATGCATCGGTGTAAATCTTTATTTATTTCACAGGCATTGAGATCTCATTAATACACTTGGAAACATTATGTGGAACCAATCAGTATTCTTAATTTGTTGTGCATGTAGTCCATTTCTCTCTCACTTCATCTCTATTAAAAATGCAATAAGATTGAATGATGAAACAGATTGTTTTTGCTGATTGTGTTAAAATTGTTTAAGATCAGTGCAGATATTGAAAAATACCCAATCCTACGAGGATTCATACTTTGTTGCAGTGTGTGGCAGAGCTTTCTAAGTGGGTACAAGCTGCATCAAATATAGCTTCTACACTCCAATTGTTTGAGTTTTACTGCATAGAACAAGTTGTCCTGATGCCAGTGAAGTTTGAATCCCAAAAGACTGAGCTTTTAAAAATACCTCTTTCCGTAAAGAAGATGACTGTAAATCTAGCAAAGCTATTGCATTGTGGTATAGTATTCAACACTCATTGAGCTCAGCTGGTCTACAAATTCTGTGTTTCTAAAATACACAGATATAGACAGTAATGATGTGTGCATCTCTCTTTAACAGACAACGATGAGGAGACCAAGGCTGGTGATGATGTTGTGGAGGGTGTTGTCAGTAGTGATGGAATAAATGAGAATGGAGGGTCTGACAGTAATGGTGGAGGGAGGGATGGTGATGCAGAAGGCACGGCAAATCTGCATGATAAAAATATTGATTCAGAAGCAACTCCAAATGTCAGTTCTGAAAGTCAAAAAGATCACCATCAGAATGACAATATTCAACAAAATGCACATATTGATGAGAGCCATAAAGAGCTATGACAGGTTTTGTTTTACTTTTATTATTTTGTCTTGTTATGTTCTCTTTGCCAACAGCAGACACATTTCTATCATTATTTATATTGTTATGTTTTGTTTCCTTTCTTCTGATTTGCTTTCATTTTGTAAAAGGCGCTGTAGTCATGGAAACCACAATCAGGGATGGCATCTCAACAGTCTGATAAATAATAAACCACAGACATATAGAAACCAATGAGCAATTGGGTTCAGAGGTTATAAAGGACGATGCAGTTTGTACCCATTTACAATATTTCTCTGTATTCGTAGCTCAGTAGACACAAAAAACACTCGTATCTCACCTTCAACTAGCCTTTAAGTAAGTTAATTTCATCAGAAAATTTATCATATTTTCACAGACATTTTATAATTATACCATTTTCTATGTTCATTGTGGATCATTGTTGTGAAGAGTTGAAGTCAGCACTGTGAAAACTGTAAAACTAATGCCAAATAAAGCTTCTGAAAAGAGTCGGAACTTAAACACCATCAGCAAAGTAAACTGTGCATGTCACTTTCCAGTAGTTCTGGTACTACTCTGTGTACAGTTTGTCACAATCGTTGCTCTGAATGGCAAATGTCTCTCTGGTCTCAGAAATCAATCTGGATTTCAACAAATAAAAAATAATTCTTAAAATGGATATACCCTTGTGTAGTTATTAGTCCCACGGACACCGTCCGGGGGGACTTATAGGTTTGGTCATGTCCGTGCGTGCGTCCGTCCGTCCGTGCGTCCGTGCGTCCGTCCGTTCACGCAGATATCTCTGAGATGCCTGGAGCGATTTCATTCAAACTTGGTACAAGGATTACTTCATATGTCATACAGATGCACGTCAATTTGTTTTGTGATACGATCCAATATGGCCGCCAGGCGGCCATTTTATTACGATTTTTTCATGTACAGAGCCATAACTCAGGCATGTTCCAACCGATTTTATTCAAACTTGGTACAAGGACATTGACCAATGTCATAGATATGCACGTCAATTTGTTTTGTGATACGATCCAATATGGCCGCCAGGCGGCCATTTTATTACGATTTTTTCATGTACAGAGCCATTTCTCAGGCACGTTTCAACCGATTTTATTCAAAGTTGGTACAAGCTTATTGACCAATGTCATAGCTGTGCACGGCAATTTGTTTTGTGATACGATCCAATATGGCCGCCAGGCGGCCATTTTATTACGATTTTTTCATGTACAGAGCCATTACTCAGGCACGTTTCAACCGATTTTATTCAAAGTTGGTACAAGCTTATTGACAAATGTCATACCTGTGCACGGCAATTTGTTTTGTGATACGATCCAATATGGCCGCCAGGCGGCCATTTTATTACGATTTTTTCATATACAGAGCCATAACTCAGGCATGTTCCAACCGATTTTATTCAAACTTGGTACAAGGACATTGACCAATGTCATAGATATGCACGTCAATTTGTTTTGTGATACAATCCAATATGGCCGCCAGGCGGCCATTTTATTACGATTTTTTCATGTACAGAGCCATTACTCAGGCACGTTTCAACCGATTTTATTCAAAGTTGGTACAAGCTTATTGACAAATGTCATAGCTGTACACGGCAATTTGTTTTGTGATACGATCCAATATGGCCGCCAGGCGGCCATTTTATTACGATTTTTTCATGTACAGAGCCATTTCTCAGGCATATCCGCATGTTTCGACCAATTTTATTCAAAGTTGGTACAAGGACATCGACCAATGTCATAGCTATGCACATCAATTTGTTTTGTGATGCGATCCAATATGGCCACTGTGCGACCATTTTGTTACGATTTTTTTCATGTCCTGAACCATAACTCAGACATGTATCAAGTGAATTCATTCATAAGTATTTTTATCACAGACCTAATGAAGAGGACTCTATCCTCTCTGAGGACCTGTAATCAAAATACCCATTAACAAGTGGGGACTGTGTCATCAACGATGACTTGTTTTTCATGTTTTTTTTCAGCATTACAATGATGACAACCAAGCTAAATCTGCCATATATTGAGAGTACACCTAAGTTCAAATAAATAGAATGTGTCCTGTTGGAAACTCACCTGCCCAGGTATTAGGCCGTGACATTATGGATAAATGTACGACAAGTGGAATGGAAAACTGCACCGAGAAAAAACTTACTTCTGTGAATAGACACTTCAAAATGCATAGGAAAGTAAAATTTTGAAATATTAAATTTGTTGTGTATGTCAGTATTAGGTACCCACAGTATTAGAAATATTTCACAGTGGCATCAACTTCAAACCCCTGGCCTTGCAATATGCCAAACTCACAGCTCAGGAGGGCAGATTGTCCAGCATCCACTCTACTTTCCACACCGCCAGTGACGAAGTAATCTGATTGGATGTGAATACAGATGTACACAGGGTGAATGCTGGCATGGCAGATTTAGGATTTAATGATGGTCTCACAGACGATGACATAAACCATCAGCCTCTTTATGGCAACAAGCAGGGTGTGTTTTCACTAGAGGCATACCGTCTGAGAGTGTACACAAATTATTGGCTGGCATGAATGACAGGTGGTTCTATGTACAGAGGAGTACATTCAATGCATTGTATGTGACAAATGCAGAACATAGAGGGAGGAAATTGCTTCAACACAATCAATAGACCCCATTTTCACTAGAACCTTTTTTAACATGATGACAACTGTGGCATATGTACCAACATCTGCAGATCAATGTTACTGGTATAACTTGACAAACTCAAAACTTAGAAGCTTGACTGTTTGAGGACACGATGAATAGCTGAATCAGCATATTTGATATCAGTCATAGACTAGTATGGATCACATGATTTAATGACGTGATTTTATTATTTGTATTTAGCATTTGTAGGCATTTGCAGAATTCATAAAAATGTAGCTTCAGTTTTCTACATTGAGCTGTGATGATACAAATTTAACTCTGTCCTTAGAATTATTCCGTTCAACAGGATTTCAAATCAGATGCTTGTGTTCATTGTCACTAGTTTACAGTTGTTAAGGAACACGTCACTGTAAAATGGACGTGGTGCACATTAATAAACATACAAAAAAACATGACACCCAGTGCATGTAGTACAAAAATAGAATTTAATAGATCAGTAATCCATAACAATTATTTTGATGGCGCTTGCTTTCTGAGGGAATCCGACTCTATGTACTTACAAAACCACAGCCTTTTCTATGGTGTTTTGGAGACTCAAACATCACAGAGAAAGTCTTGTTTTTCATAAGTTTTTGCACATTTGAACATCAGGTTTCCATATACCCTAGATATTTGCGTCTCTATGAAGATACACTGTCCATGTATTGTTGTAAGCAAAATGTTAGAATAGTACTTTGAAAGACTGGCAGTTATTTCCATGACACTGCTTCAGAAATACAGTAACGTGAAAATTGATATGTCTCATGAACCAAAAACTTCAGGTTTTTTCAATAACACAAGACTCCGTAGCTACATCATTTGTAATACCATGTATTCTGTTTGACTGTGTTGCACTGTTGCTTTCAAGTGTTGTACTGTCACTCTTTGACTTTGTTGTAGTGTTGTGATCCATGCTGTCCGTGTGATAGGATGTATCAACTAGGTTTTGTTCTGTTTCAGTGCTGACATCTCTCTCATCATCTGATTTACTACTTGTATGATCACTATGCCCACTACAATCACTACATTCATCGTCTGTACTGCAGCTACTGCTATCTGTGATGTCATCCTCTGTACCAGAGTCCTTTCCACTTGTATCATCTGAGACTTCCTGCTTATCCAAACTGTTGATTTCCTCTATCAATCTTATGCCACTGCCCATAGCTGTAGTCTGATGGCCACAACTCATTTCAGTGCCATGCTGTGAATGGTGATCAGCGCCCTCTGCTGGTGGCAGACTTGAATGTTCACAGTGATCAACTGTGATATTCTCCATACCCACCACGATCTCATCAACCCCACCATCCTCTTGAACAAGTATAGCTGCATGCTCCAGTTCAATCAGGTCAAATTCAAGGTCACTTTTACTGACTTTCACCTGAAGAGAAAAATAGACAGGCACATGGAGAATAAAAAAGAATGAAGCTCTAATTTGAGAGTGTTGGCCAACAAATAAGTTGAATACCCTTGAGATTGAAGATAGAACAGTAACTCACTGGTCTGAGCAGAACAGAATGGTCCTACACCTAAAACTACTTGATTTTTGTTTTCTCTGGAATTACTTTGTGTTTGACAAGCAGATTTTTATGGAATGACACAAGAATGTAATTTCTGTGGTTGTATAAACACTAACATTTTTTCTAGGACTGATGGTATTATGTTATTACCTTACCTGAGTGAGTGACTCTGCCAGAGATGCAATCCAAGACTTCTTTGCTGACTGTATCCACACACAGTAATCTGTCACATACAGATCATTCAGAATGTATCTTGTATCATCGGTGGACAGCAGACGGTGTATTTCCAGCAAACATTGCAGCAGTTTCCGTCGACCTATTTTCGAAGAAATTAAGTAAACATAGTCGGAACAATCATTTTACTGCCAAAGGTCATAGTCTAGATTGCGTGATCTGGTTTGATTGCTCTCTGCAGTCAGTATTCTTTGATGTGACTCACGTGCATATTGATGTTGCATGTACAGTGCCCTCACATGGCGTATTGAACTGACAATTATTAATACTGTGAGGCCAATAAGGTGATTTTAGGGAAAAAGCAACCTTTCAAGTGATTAGGTGATTTTGCTTTTCTTTTTGCTGACTTAAGGTAGAACGCACCTCGGGGACAGACATTGGACTCTCAAACTTTTACAATTCTCTTCTGATATACCACATGTGGGGGTTCATTTAAAGCTCTTGGTGAAAGAAAACTTTTCACCGGCTTAGTTTTTCGAAATTCAAAATTTTATTTTTCTCCATAGAGTTAACACAGGGATGGCGGCCATTTTGAATTTCGAATATCGGTAAATCTTGGGTAATTTGTTTCTCTAGTACCAAAATTTGCACGGTGACCCCCTATTTTTATTCTTGATTTTGAAAGAGAATGATTGAAAGATTCCTTGAGCAAAGTTAGAGCAAAAGTTTAAGTCTTTCACTTTCGAGGTGCATACTACCTTAAAGTGGGCGTTTCCCATAACAATAAACATTCCTTTCATATTAAAGGCAATCTGTTTAAATATCATACCAGTATAGACATTCTATGAACGTTTTGGTTATGGAATTTCCAGAGTTCAACGGAATGTAGTCAGCAGGAGATTCATGCTATTTGCCAATGTGACATTTAATCACAGGTTTGCCTCAAATGTCTGCATCTACTTTGTACGTGTCCTTTGAATGATCATTAGAATGAGATTCATGGCTTACCCAGACTAAAAATTTGTTGTACATCCTGATACACTTTCTGTGTAAGTTTCCAATGTCTGTAGAGAGGATAGCACAATGATCTTCTGTGACAACTAACAACAACATCTTGCAAAGAAGTAAATGTTTGCAGCCAAGAAAGTGTAGAGCTCAATTTACAGATTGTCCATGCAGACTCCACCTATTAACAAGAAATGATAAAAAAAAATGTGTCACTGAATATGTTGCAGCTAGTTTCGAGCTGGAATCAGAAACGTAAATGGAATCAAAAGGGAAAAGGTCACATAAATGTACTTCATCACAATCAAATCCCCGTCACTTACAAAATGGTGTAAAAGAAGATGGTGTAAAGAGGATGCTGTAACTATGGCACTTGGTATATATGTTGATGTATATATGAGGACATAGGCGAGAGTGGTAGAGGTGTGGACTGGGAATTTTGGTCCTTGAGGGCGCTCTCCATGAGGAAGGGATCGGAAAACTCAGCCCTTTGTGCGATAACCAATACAGGTCATTCTGGTAACTGGTCTCACTGCCTATAGAGCTATACTTACAGTAAGGCTAAAAAGAGAGGAAAAATTTAGTTGTGCATCCTCACGAATATATCCATCTAACGGTAACCACGTCAGCCTTTGTTTAATTTCCACTCCAAAGAAATGAAAGACTGTGTGTGATGCTGAAGAATCACATTTACACATTGCAGTTCTGCACAGTGAAAGTATTGTTGCCACGTGGTTGCATGTGATTACAGGGCTCAAAATACTGGGGTGTGCACTGCACTATGCATGTCCACGTTACCTTGGTGCAGCATACATACAGCACACATTCTGAACTTTACCTCAATATGCTAAATAACCTGTTTTGACTAGTATGATCCTCATTTCCTAAATGTTTCGCTTAAAAGCAAACAAATTTCTGACAGCTTGAAGTCCCAAATATTGATACAAATGAAGTACATGCTGCCCTGTAGTTGAGCTCTGAAGAAAAGATGATAAAACACAAAAACGGCCCTGAACACAGCCACAAGGGACATGAAGTACGGAGAACTTTCCTGAAATGATGGGAAGGACGACTAAGGCACTGTGCATATACTGGGAAGTTGTGCATGTGGATATAGAACCTGACATGCACATTTTGCATGTTGGTAACAAATTCTATTTCAACCCCTGGATTTAGAACTACCAATATAATGTAAACATTCCAGTTTTCATTACAGTGCTTTGCATTGAACCATTGGCATTACAGTACTAGAAATACAGTCTAACTTGAGTTGTCAACACTGTCAGGTGTAACTATCGTCTAGCGGTAATATCAGTCGATCACTGTGCAAAAGTTGAAACATTATCTTGAAGGAGGTCAAACGTAGTCAAACACCACTAGATTCACACAAACAATATGTGAAAATACCACAAATATTTAAGAAAAATCTCATTAATTTTCACTTTTTGGAAAACTTTGCAATTAGAAAATTCTAACTGTGACATAGTAAGACCATTAATTAGTTTATAATGCTGTACTGTTTGACCATTTTTTTAAATCTTATATTTTTTGGCTTACCACACGGTAAATACATATTAAGTATGTCAGCAATGGCAATGAACTCTTTTGTGTGTGGCTATAATTTACTTCTGGGTACTGCACATGACTATGGCAATCACAAAAGTAAAACAAAATCTTTGTGGAAAATATATACATTTATACAGTCAACATTTTTACTGTGTAAAATGGGAAAATATATAATATTGCAAATGATAGCAAGAGGATAAAACTTACTGTATTTTCACCTTCTGTTGTTCTGTGGTTGTAAGCATATGCGAAGATGATATCCAACAAACCAAAGAATAAACTATTTTGTGTCTGTTTGTCCAACAAATATTCCTTGTTTGGTAATTTTCTAAGCTGTTCTTTTTCCTCTTCAGTAAATTTGACTGCAAAAAAATCACTTCTAGTTCAGTCTCAACGCACCTATAAACTCATAAATTTTCACCTTTTGTACATACATATTATTTCCCATTTCGCAATATCTTGTACAAAAGTCTAAATAAGAAACTGACTATTAAAGAACTGGAAAAATTTAAGTCATAGTTGGAAAATGGAAAACTTCAGACAGAATGTCATTTGCTGCTCTTTCTACTCTACAGATTTAAGAAAGCTATGACTGATAAATTGTGACTAAACAGTCAGAGTAACACAAGGTATATTAATGTCATCAACCCACAGTAACATTGTAAACATTCTCATCAAATCTGCACCATATATGAACCAGTCTTACCTATGCTTTGATTTGCTGAAAGGTTACCATCTACAAAACTTTGTTGTGATCTAGATTTCTCATATTCTTCAAACCATGATGGCTGATATGCTAAAATCTGCTGAACCATTTCATCCTGATACAAATCAGCTCTGATGAAAAAAAACTTTAGAATTGAGAAAATCTCATTTTGATCAAAGTTTATTGTCCCAATTGTTCGACAACTCTAGCTCTTTACTCCTGGACTACATTGGCAATACAGCTGTCAGCAGACATAGAGCTCTGTGCCATCATAATACAGGAGCCCAAATATATGACATGCTGAATTTCTGTATTCACATTCTTCACTTCATTATGGCAAAGAGGAGGGGTTTTCAAGCACTCTTTTGGGTGAAGCATGGTAATTTCAATACTGACTATTTGGTAGGATAAATTAAGGTAGATTGCGCCTTGGGGATTGATATTTGGAATTTCTAATATCTTATATTCTTACTGTAATTTATTTTGACCACAGAGATAAATACTTACAAATAGTGGTCATCATCAAATTTTCCATTTTCTGCTTCAATCCTCAATTTCCTACGTTCACTGGGACTTGTTAGGTCTGGATCAGGGACATCAACCACTCCTTGCAACTCTTCCTGTAGAAGACAATAACTTCAAGGTCTAGATTTCATTTAAATTTTGTGAAAGTCAATGTCGCAACCTTGACCACAAACTTACTATTAGTGAGCATTTTCCAGGTTTTGTATGATTGTGACCTGAACTCTACAGTTGCAATACAAACAAACAAACAAGCAATCAATTCTCCTTCCACTTAGCATTGCATGGCATTAGCAAAAATAATCAAGAGCATGAAAAATTAAGTCTTCTTGAAATTATCCATAACAGAGAATTTATCACAAAAACCAACACTTTCACCTACAAGAAGGGTAAGAATTAAAAAAAAGGTCAATAAATCAGATAGTACATCAGTGAAATACTCACCCTCAGTTCTTGGAATACACAACTTCTCTTATTGGCAAATCCATATTTGACATTAGATTTGAGTAAATCATCAGAAAGTTCTTCATGTGGTTGCTGGTCGATTTGCCAGTCAAATTCCTCCTCCTCTTCCCCCTCAAATTCCTCACTCTGCTCATCCCCTCTCACTGATTCACTTGCATCATCTCCAGGTCTCTGTTCTCCTGCATCAAAGAATTCCATGATCAGCTTGTAACAACATCAAAGAAACTTGTCTGAAAGAGACACCGCCTTACTCTGTGATTGGCTAAACCAGATATATGATCTAATACAGTGTCCCGTTATTTCTATATTCATTACTCATCATACAGGTCATGTGATCAGTTTGAGAGGACATTTTATCCTTCTTTTCTTGATTTGAAAAACTACTATGTCCTAGAGTGTCTTTCTACATGTCCTATGGAAAATTCCAGTCACTAGATACAACAGACTTTCTGACATTTTGTATTTTGTATTTCTCTATGACTTGTTATGGCACTTTGATACTTACCCATCACTTCAATGAGTGGTGGTGCTGCAGACACTTGACCCTTTGGAGCTAACAACTTGGTAAGCATATCCAATCCTTCAAAGTTCTCTCCGGCATTTACTTTGGGAAACTTCAGTACAAAGTAACCTTGGATTTGGACAAAGAAAGAAGGTATGCTGAATGTCAACAAGAAGGCATACCAAATATCAACATTGATGAGTTGAAGTAGGATGGTGATGCTGACTTGGCTGAATTATTGTATGTGCAGTATCAGAATGTCAACAACACAAATTTTGTACATCAGCATTCATTACCTGTATCTGTATCATAAGAAGCAGATTCCCGTCCATCCTCCAGAATTCTTCCTGGCAAGTTGAGTCTGAAAAATGAGTCACACAAGATGGAAATGAAAATGTACTGTATAAAGTAGCACAGATACACACTTGGTAAAAATATGTATACAACATTCCGTTTATGAAATTTTACAATTGAAATAACCTGCCTTCTTGTGATTAAAATAAAATGGTGTCACAAAGGTGCTGGCATAGTTCATAGTGTATCGAAAATAAATAGTCAATGTTATAAGAAAGTTCTTCCTGAAAGGCATTGCATAATAAGAGAAATATATCATGGTAGTTGATCGGTACAACATTTGGAATATTTGTTTTTTTATTATAGCATTCTTACCTCAGATAGTATGGCGTTGAATAAAATTTGAATTCGTCACCATCAACATATATCTCAGTGTCTGCTACCTTGGCAAACTTTGCTTTGATTATTATGGACAGATATTCAGCGTCCTGTGACAGCTCAAATGCCGGGGTTAGCATGGCTTAAATGGATAGAAATGGAAGACATTCAGTACGAGGTAACTAAATCAAAAAGTTTTGTTCCTGTAACTTTTGCTCAACCTTGTGGCTCGGTTAAAATACTTGTATTTCAGCAATTGTTGAGCAAATGATTGTTATTGTAAAAACAACTTCAGAAAATATCGCAACTGGAGAGCATAAACTACTTTATGAAGAACCTATCACATCATCAGTTGTATTGTCCAAGAATTAATTGAAACAGAATTTAGCACATCTTCAATGAAGGGTGAATTCCACTATTTAATGAAATTTTCTAAACTTAGTAACGATAGGAGAGATCTTTTCTCATCAATGAAGTTATCCTAACTTTATCCTAGATTATTCTACATTTGATTAGAGAATTGTTGGTACATTCTAAGTTCAGGTGTCAAGCTGCCTCTCATAAAATTTATTACAAACACTGTCTCCCAAGCAGCTGCAGGTCAAGATATAGACACGGTCCCTCGCGAGGGACCGTGATATAGATGACAATGTTTTGTGCAATGTTTAGCTTTGTTCTTGCTACACTGCACTTGCAGATGTGTGTTGATATGCAATAATAAAGCTGTTATTGACAAGTCAGCCACGCTTGCTTCAGTGTGATCACAAGCCTAGATACTTTTGTTTTTCGTCATGTCTATGGTTCAGTCTGTGGTCTATGGCAATGAACCGTTATGCATGTCACTGACTCATCTTTAGCATGCAAATGAATGTTCAATATGTTAATGTGACAAAAACAATAACGAACCTTTGAACACCTCGACTCGACAACACAGTAAACAGGTGAACGTGTCGTTCAACACGCGTACACGTGAGTAGAGCTGTTGGTCATCATGCTATGATTACATTTACTCACACGCATGCCCAAATCTCTCCCGAATGAGCACCACTGAGGGCGCCAATTTAACCATATATGGAATCACCCAGTCAGCCGATAATCAAATAGGCCAATCAGAATGCATTGGCCTTTGACACACCCCTGCCATGACATACAGTCTCTCCAATATTTACCCAGCTTTGTCGAAAGGACTGGAACTAGGACGTTTTACTTGAACTGAGGAAGGGTTTTGCGGGTTTATCCGATCCGATTATCAGCACAGCATATTTTTTCTTTCGTCTGCGACCATCGTGTGAAATATGTGATCCACATCGTGCATTGGTTTAGTTTCAGTCACAGGATTCACAGCAAAATCAGCGATCAAGTTGCTGGGCCGGTCGAGCAAGTTCAGCAGAGGACGCGTCAGCGTAAACAAACCGTTGGAAATTTAAAGGCACAATTATTGAACGACATGTACTATCTATTTCGACATACTTTCGCCATTTGAATCGTTACAGGTAATTAATTCGATTTATGAGTAGTGATTTTGATTTCTTTGCTGTACAGAAAGCTGTGTCTGTTTTGGGAATAGGTAATATGTAGACCAGATCTAACGTGACTCATTGTTTACAAACAATTGTGACGTGAACGTGACACAGTTACAAGTGAAACATACGCAGAGATATCGACGTTTTGAATCTTTGGTCTCATAAAGTCATATTGAACGTTGAAGTGTTTCGTGTTTAGACATTGTTGGTTATACCATGGAGGTAAATAAATACCTCCATCTGTCCATGCCTCATGTGGAAACGAAAAATAGAAACCGGAAAACTTGCCCCAGAAGTAAGTTGGCACCTTCGACAGAGTAAAGATCTAATTATTGATCATTTGCATGATAACATAACATTGTACATCATATAATATTTCTTAGTAATATATTTATTGGTGTATTTCTACAATCTTAATAATATGGGGTCTTTGGAGTATTTACAAACTAAACGTTATTGAACAGACATCATCATCATTATAATAGTTGATATTTGCAAAACAGGTTTCTGTTGCATTCCATAAGCAATGTAGGTTGACGTGTCCACTTAAACTGCACCATGGAGTTGCATTTTTTTACGTCCATGCATTTATCAACTGCCGGCTAGTCTGATTGAATTGCTTTATGGAAAAATCTCTTACATTGTTTGTAGACATGTTGTCTACAAATAGTCCCAAGCTTTCCCTTCTGCTGTTGGTCATTGAGGCCAAAATATTGACCATGTGTTACCAACATGCTGCCAGCTTTGGTAAGGCTATCTGTACTCATATTTTACTTGTGATTCACTTCAATGATTCAAGCACAGACCCTCCACCAGTGAGATTCAAGGAGTCCCTCAACTGAATCATCAGATTGGCTTGCAGTTGAAAAATGTACAGTTTTTGCACATGAGCAAGAGTAATTACTGGTCACCCCAATGCCCCGTAAACAGATCCTCACACACCATTGATATCAGTTTAATCAGTGGCTTTAGTGAAAGGATTAAAATAGCTATAGTACTACTAACTAAGAAATGCTGAACTTTCTTGTAATCCTGTTTTCAGAGTAAAAAGCTTTGTCTCTCAACAACGAACACTTTTGATTTGCTCAGCACAAATGATGATGTTTTTTTTCCTTTTGCTTCATTCAGGATGACATCAAAGTGACATAGAGCATCTTCATGTCAAGTTCACAACCACATCATGGCGGCCACCTACAATACAATCATACAAGGAGGTCGATGTCCATGCAGAGGAACTCCAACATGGATTCAGAGGTCCCTGAATCCCCAAACATGTGTTCAACGTAGTCTACAAGGAAAGAGAATGATGCATTGTGGTCATACTAGTACTTTCCTGAAGGGCTCCAAGCTAGGACATCGAGTCAAACCACAACCTAACAAGCACATTGTATCTAAGACTCTAAAAACACTGCCAAAAAATCTCTCCAGATATGAGCAGAAGATTCAGAATTTTGGCACCTTCACCAAAAACATAAGGGGTAACTCTAAGCGCATCTTCTTGCAGTTTCGCCAGAGGCCAGAACTTGCTTCTGGCCAAATACAGTTATTCTCAAAAAAAATTATTCCCAATGGACCTGAAAATGAAACTGGTGAAGATAATAAAATTGGAAATGACAGCAGAGTAGACCAAATTAAGTCTGTTTTTGGCCAAGGTGACATTGATATCCTGCAAAAAGTCATCCAAGCAAAGCAAAAAATTCCTCCTATGCCAAAACTCAAGCTGCCATCCTTTCCAAGGTTTGTCCTGGCTGAACATGCTGTAATGGCTCCCGAGCAAAAACTACAAGAGACAGAAGCCTTAGACTCACAGGCACATTCTGAGAGGAACATAAAGTCTGTCATACGCACTGATGAAATTAATGGCGAGCGTCTAAACAAGAAAATAACACAGCACAACTTTGAAGAAGCTCTTTTACACGCAAGTGAAGACCCTGTAGTGTACAGAGTGCACAGAAACTCACAGTCTAAGGAGGAAATCCGACGAAGAGTCATTACTCTTGCTAAGAAAATGGACGAAATGAGCAAGAAATCAGATACAGCATCCCTTGAGAACAATCTGTACCTTTACAGATTGCTAGCAACATTTGCAAGCAACCTGCCAACCATCAGCAAGTTGAAGGATGTTGACATAAAGAAGCTGTTGAAAAAGAATTACCGTGGCTCACCTGTAGAGGGCAGTGATGGACCACTTCGAGAACAGCATGACCTGGAAGCAGCCCTGCTGAACATGTACACGAGTACAGTGCCAGCAGAGAATGTTGATACCTCAGCATTTGAAGGCCATGCAGAAAATGTGAAGACATCCAGCGAGAAGCCAGAGAAGACTGGGACGAACAGTGTTATGAAAGGACTCCTCAACAAAACCATTATGAACAATAAAAAAGAAAAGGAAGTCAAGAAGCCTAAGACCAAACCTGCAATTGTTATTTCACAAGCCAGTATAGATAACCGAACGAAGGCTTTGGTGGAGACCATCAGAAATGCAAAGACAAAAGGATCCAAGTTGACAAGGATTGAGAATCTGTGCAAACACATTATGACATACCCAGATGCTAGATTCCTGGCTAGACAGGTAAAACGATTACCGGTACTTATAGTTATATTATTATTAACATGGTTGTGAGGTGAGCTGTGGCCGTCAACCAAAAATAAACAAGAGATCACGTTTTCTTTAAAATTTATATCAATAAACGAATAATTTTTCAAAATATTGTTATAAAGCTATGATGTTATGACTGGACAAATTTAAACATGGTGATCAGAGTTCGCGTTTACGCAAAAATCGTGCGTATTTACGCATTGAAATTGACTCTCTAACGCATTTTTTTCTCGTTATGCGTTTTCTATACGCAAAGGATAACACCGAAAGCACTCCCCACGACTGAGCTTAGGCGACAACCAGACGAAATTTGTTGCAACACATTTCTGTCAATCACTCATTTTGTGTGGAAAGTTTCGGATTCTCTGGGCGTTGTCTGAAAAATCGGCATCGTAGTCCACACGTTATCACGTTAGGCACGTTATCATGTCAGCTGTGTCTATGAATTACGTTGCTAATTTTCAGGCGAGCGATAGTTTCTGAAAGTGAGTGATTGACAGAAATGTTGCGACAAATTATATAAATGCCAACCGTGCACGATCATCGCGTCTCGCTGTTCCCAAATTTTGATCAAGCACACATGCAGCATGGCGTCGAAGCAGACAAATCTGTTTTCTTTCAACTTTGCTCTACGAGTCCGTGAAAAAAATGATTCATCGGTAGAGCTCGTCGGAATCCCGATAAATTTTGAACACTGCAGAAGTGTCTGGATGGTAACTGGTCGTTCAGGCACCAAGTCGTTTCGGCCCAAGTCGTTTCGGCCTCTCAATTTCCGGCCCCAAGTCACTTCGGCACCGCAACCCAAGACGTTTCGGCATCTGTATTTCGATTTTTTTTCAAACTATTTAGTAATTGACTGATCCGTCATATTCGTAAGCGTGACCTTTGTGTTCTGACCAGTACTTTATGTGCATTTTGTGTGAATTTTGCCGTGCTGTTTCGTCACCGCTTTCAAACTTTTGCCGTGTCGGCGGCTATTGATATCGATAAACTTGTGTCACAGATTTGAAAATGATATGAAGTTTTTTCTTACGGTCTCTTCCCATGTTCTCACAAAGATTAAAGCATGTACGTGAATGTTAGTTGACACTATACTTTTTAGTACTTTACGCTACTAGTTCCCACAGGTAGCCTTCAGCGGTGCCGAAACGTCTTGGGTTGCGGTGCCGAAACGACTTGGAGCCCATATTGGAAGGCCGAAACGTCTTGGGCCGAAACGACTTGGTGCCGAAACGTCCACAAACCGTCTGGATAAGCTGCCATAACTCTAACTTTTGGGTTGCCCGATGTGTTTTGACGGTCGCATGTATACCCTTCGCTGTTACGTTTCAACATTGTTCAAGTTGTTCGTTAAACTGTTTGCATTAAAATAATGTTACATCGTACAATCCGAATATGTAGTGTAGGTTTATTCAACGCACATTGTATTTTGCAGTCAGTTTTTTCATCAATCGAGTGCGGAAGTGAAATTACGCACTCAAATCCAGCCATTACGCAATTTTAGCAGACTAATGCGTATGCCGTACGCGAGGAGAAAAAGTCACCGCGAACACCGGTGATATAAAAACAGAAGTTTAAATTCTACGTTGTTTCATATCCATCAGTTGAATTCATCTCGTCATTGCTAGTTGAGAAATAGAGAACAATGATATCTTTTGATCAATGTGTTCTCTTGCTGACATTTGGAATACAAATATTTTGCTTGCATTTTGTGATATTTTATTTGAACAGGAAGGTGTTTTGTCCCCCCTGCTGCAATATCTACATGGCAAAGACAAGACTTTGCAGGGTGAAATCAGAAAGGCCCTGGCTTTACTGGGATATGCAGAACCAGTTAAAGGCCGTGGTGTTAAAATCCTGACTATAGATGGAGGTGGCACAAGGTACATTGAAACTTTAATGCATAGTCACAAACAAATTGATGTGTTGGAGATTTTGACAACTGTACATCATGTATAAAAGTCAAAGTGATTGAGAAATATTGTTGAAGTAATTCATATTTATTTCTCAATGCTTGAACTGAAGACCTCTTTTACAAACATCTAAATGATACCAAAGTTGTATCAATAATATAGGGTTATTCACAAAATACGGTCCTGTATGGACGAGGGCTCAGTGAGTGACGTATTGGACGAGCCGAAGGCGAGTCCAATACGTCACTCACTGAGCCCGAGTCCATACAGGGCTGTATTTTTGTATAAACCTATTATTATACACCTCCCTCCATTAATTGTCCGTATAAACTAATTCTATGGTAAATTTGAGGGATGCGGCACACGCGATATGAGTGGAACGCGTGCGACTTGCGTTGGCACGAAGCCAATTAATTTTCAGTGCAGTACAAGCAAACTTCGCTGAATGTTTTCAATTTAATTAGTTTTTTTAAATAAAAATCAAGTGCATTTAGACTCAGTTTTGTGTTTAGCGTGTTTAAACCTTATACTACGAATACATTTTGGTGGAAGTTGTTATTATGTCTATAACTCACCGTAAAATAGTTTGTTTACATCCGATAATTGCTAGGTCAAAGGTCAAAACAGGCGCGTCGCGCGTCTCCCGTATTCGGGACTCTCCGCGTACTATACAAATACGGAAAGTTATTGGACGGTCAAGCTCCCATAGGTTACGGCAGTAGGTGTATCAATAATATCTCAAAGGTGCAATATGGAACAAACTCATGTTAATATTGTGTACAACCTGTGATCTAATATGATGAGTAATTACTATTTGATGAACACTCAATTAATTCTTCAAGCATCAGACATCCTGCTGTTTCAGAAAGAGGCCTGTATGTAAATTTCAGAACTTTGGTTGCTGTGTGATATGAAAATTGCAAATGAGATAGAATTTCATGTCATATTTGATTTCAACAGGGGTATTGTTGCGGTTGAAGTGTTGCGAGTTCTTGAGAAGCAGTGTGGCAAGCCAATTCATGAGATTTTTGACTACATATGTGCAGTCAGTTCAGGAGCAGTGCTTGGGTTCCTGTTAGCTATCCCAAAAGTCTCCCTGGATGAATGTGAAGAACTCTTCTACACCTTGACTAAGGACATCTTCAAAAGGAGTACTCTGGTTGGTACTGGACAGCTTGTTTGGAATCATGCATTCTACAACACTGAGGCATGGACCAATATTCTAAGGTAGGAGGCATATCAATGAACTCCACTTATTTTTTGCCAATCAACATCAATAGGTACAAGTTTATTCAACATACGTAAATATTGTATTCGTTACCCTTTTTTCTGTTCATGTGGACACCTAGAAAATATCATTTTCTTGAACTAGATGTTTGTACTTCCAATGATTGTTGATTGCAAAGAACTTAATCCTGCATTTTATTACAAATACAAAATACAATACACATAATACAAAATACATCACTCAGGGCTGTGTCATCAGTAAAATTTTTAGTCTGCAGCACAACATTAATAGAAGAGCCAGCTGAATGTATTGTTGTCTACGTTGAGCTGGCACTTTTATGCATGTAATTGTGCAATTACATTTAAATGTTTCTGTATAAATATCTATGTACAATAAATGCTAAATACAGGGCAGACAAAACTCAATATGCAAGGAGCATTTTGAAGCAAGGAATTGATAATTCTTGGGTACTGAATGAGTGAACGCCCATTCTAATTTTGTTGTCTTCTTGTGCTATACAGGGACCATCACCTGAGTGAAAATCTAATGATTGAAACAGCTGCTGATCCAACGAATCCAAAGGTAATGTAGAAAGGAATCTTTTGCTTTGTGAATTATTATCTTAAATATATCATGTCAAAGTTTTTCAGACAAATACACAACTTCAGACAAAAGTGCAATATTATTGTATACTTTTGTTATGTCCAGCGAGAGTTACTCTACAAAACATGTAATTCTTTTGTTATTTTGTTAGAAGAATAAACAAATCATTTGTGGAAAACTGCAGGCAAAATATTTGTTTGATACCGATTTAGTAGGAAGAGTGTCTCACTTTTCACCAGTTCTTGATATCATTGCAATTATGACATAGTGAAGCTGAAACCAGTCAGTTAATTTCTCAGCATTGAAGTTTCAATTGCAGCTTTCTATTAAAGTAACATCCTCTATCTTCTTACATTTCAGATTGGAGCCTTGTCTACTCTTATACAACCCAGTGCAATTAAACCTCACTTGTTTCGCAATTACAATGTGCCAGACAGTGTCAGGTCGCACTATCCAGGAACCTGTCAGGTCAAACTATGGGAGGCTCTCCGTGCGTCAACGGCTGCCCCAGGGTACTTTGAAGAATGTAAATTAGGTGACTCTGTACATCAGGTATTTCACTGTCATGTCTCTACATCAGGTATTTCACTGTCATGCATTTCATCTGAAAACCATACATATTGTTATATGTAAATGAAGTTGAAACTTTATTGTGTTATTCAGCGTCACTTCATCGGTATCAGATGAGCAAAAGGTGAAACAATAAGTTATTAACCCTTTGAGTGCAGTAGTAATTTTTCCAATCAAAATTTTAAATTTTTCTGTAATTCTTTCAGTAATTTTGGACATCACAGTATATTTTTTACAGTTTTTTAGCTCATATTTGGTTTTGTATATAAATACCAAAAATAGCTTTTATGATGAGTCGGTGGCGTCTGTATGTCTGTATATTTGTGGATATGTATGTGCGGATGTATGTCCATCACACACAAAGGCTCCCATACCCCCAGAGCTACCATCTCAGTATTTGGCGTACAGGTAGATGCAGGGGTTGAGATGTGAATTTGTTCAAATGAACACATCAGTGTCAAAATGTGCAAATGAGGTAAGAAAAAGGGAAATCCCGCAAATGTGCAGGCCAGTAAGAAACAGGCCAACTCCACTGATCTTGAATCATTTCCTGTCATTGTTTATGAACTGTACATATTAACAGACATGATGAAACCATAGACAGTAGAGGGGGGCAAGACCGTCTATACTCAAACTAAGAGGGCTTGTTTCTGCTATGCATGTTGCTAAAGTTGACCTCCAGTACCTAAAGTTTCAGACCTTAATTACTTTGTTATTCTTGTTTTTCTGTTTTAACCCTTTCGCCCCCAGTTCCCTGTGTACAGGTCCAACTTTACCATAGAAAACAATGGATTTGGGACAAACCATGGTGGTGAAAGGGTTAAATATTTCTTGTTGTTTTTCTGGTTGTACTGTGCCGAAATCATTGTCATAACATCAAAATTGAATTTTCCTCCACTGAACAGATAGAAACAACATTTATTGTTGATCATTGGTAACCCATACTGGTATATACCAATTCTGATCAAATTTGAGCGACACCGTATAATTGCGGTATTTTTATCAAAATTTGGGCAAAAATCTGAAAAAATTGACTTGGATATATTTTATCATGGCGACAGAAATTGAAATTGACTTTGGTTAAGCTTGTGATGTAATGCATTGAAACATAGTCATATTTTTATCAATTGAAGATAAATAGTAGTAGATGAGGGCTGTGAGGAGTTGAAAATGGTCACATTGCTTTGTAATTTGATAAACATTATACTGATTAGTTGCTACAGTTCTATCGAAGACCTGTATGTGTCACATTCTAAAACAACCTTCATCTCCAGCGTCGTCCATTCTGTAATTTCCTCTGCTGTGTACCTCTGTAGTCTAAATATTCAATTAAGCACATGGTCACGTAAACAATTTTGCTTTTCCCCTCAAGGATGGAGGTTTGCTGTGTAACAATCCCACAGCCATTGCTGTACATGAGTGTAAGCTGTTGTGGCCAAACACACCTATACAGTGTATAGTGTCCCTTGGCACTGGTAGATATGTACCTGAGGCAAACCCAAAAAGTAACAACATGAGCGGCCTACGAGCAAAAATATATCAACTCGTTATGAGTGCCACAGATACTGAAGGTGAGTTCTGATTTTAGCAGCCATCATGCATGTAGATAGGTAAAGTATGGCTCCAATGTGTTTCACACCTGCTCAAGTTGTTTTGTTTATTCTTCAATAAATGTTCTACAATATCCAATCATGATTTCATGAACAAGGTATAAATATCCAAATATCTTTTGATTAATCTTTGCACTATTCCCCACCTAGCCACTATCATGATTAATCCAGAAGTATTTGTTGTAAGCATAAGAACAAAAAGTTTTCCTCACAAACATGACCATTATCCAACATTTAAATGTTTTAATCAGTCTCACATTTTTTGTTTCAGTCGTTCACAGCATGCTTTCTGACTGCATGGCACCAGGTTCCTACTTCCGTTTCAATCCATACTTAAGTGAAGACATCACACTGGATGAAAACAGAATGGAAAAGATTGAAACTTTGCAGCGGGACACACGCAAATACCTCAGGAGAAATTCTTTCAAAATCAGTGAAACAGTCAACAAGCTGAACCAAACCAAAAACATTTACCATCTCTGTAAGGACTGGTTGGAAACAAAGCAACAAATTTATCATAAATGAAAATACAGGTTAGGTGTTACCAGATACACGTACCTAATCAACATAGATACACGTACCTTATCAACATACAGTGTCGTACATACTCATATGAACTGTGTGTTCATTCACTGAAACAACATTTCTGCCTCAGACAGACTTCTTTGATGTCGATGATCATGCATAATCTAATGTTCAACCCATTCTCCACTGCATTTTGTTATAGTGGTATAACAGTGATAGGTATGGAATTGAAAAGGAGTTACAGTTAGAATAACTTTATTGTCCATAAAGTGAAACATAGTTTAATTAATTGCTAATTATCCAGTTGTGTGGCAATGCACCAAGAATCTATTGTGGAAATTGTTACATCCCAAAACTTAATATAAGTTAAACTGGTACCAAACATTGTCCCACCATCTTTTAAATTCTTCTCAAAAATATGTGATTATTGTCATGACCAGAGAGTGTTATTTAGACTGCCATCAAAGTTTACAACAGATTCTAATAACTCTGATTTCTGCTAAACCTATTAGCTTTAGTATCTTAGACTGTTTTAATGACTTCAACCTGAAGACAGAGTTGACTGCCAGGATTTGATCTAGAAATGCCATCACAATAGACATGTGCAATTTGTTTTGTGGGATTGCATGACTGTGCAATGCATCTGTCAGACTTGTATTTGACATTGACTTTCAGGATAACTTCAGAATCCTTGCTTACAAGTGCCATTGAAGTTTTGCTTCACCTAGTAAATTTCGTCTGCCTTGAATTGATAGTCTAATGAAAGGAACAACTGAAATGTACCCAAAATACAACTGGTCTAATCAGGATTTGCAGTGAGCTCTGTCACCTAATAAATGTACAGCATTTATGAAAATCTACATCAGCCAGAAACTAAGGCGCTATTGATGCCATCAAAAGTTCAATTGTATCTCTTTACCCTTTCACCCCCAGTTCCCTGTATACAGGTCCAACTTAGTCGTAGAAAACAATGGATTTGGGACAAACTATGGTGGTGAAAGGGTTAGGTAGTTGCATTCCTGAAATTCCTGAATTGACCATTATGACAGGCCAGTATTTATCTCCATCCAGTCCTTGAAGAAGTACTATTAAGCTTCATAAATTTGAGCTTTTAAGTATTTTACATTTTTTGAAGATTCTCTCCTTGCACCTGTGTTAATTCTGACACCTCATAGAGAGAAGTTTCATTCATCTCTTTGTCCATCACCATGTAACATCCATCATCGGTGTGATTCAGCAGCTTTCATCAATGTAACTTGACATTCTTTTATCAATGCCAATTGACAGCTAGTGTCAATGCCATAGATGTTATTAGTGCCCTGCAACAGCAATCACGTCTGCCATGTGGCAGCCATCACCGATACCATGTGGCAGCCATCACAATGCCATGTGGCAGCCATCATCGGTGCTCTGTAGCGGCCGTGGTCATGATGTTACTTGACAACCTGCCAATTGGCAGCTAGTATCAATGCCATATGGTAGATGTCATTAGTGCCCTGCAACAGCCATCATATATGCCATATGGCAGCCATCAAATATGCCATGTGGCAGCCATCAAGTATGCCATGTGGCAGCCATCATCAGTGCTCTGTGGAGGCCATGGTCAATGTTACTTGACAACCTTTATCAATGCCAATTGATGGTCATTATCAATGCCATGTAGCCATCATCAGTGCCATGCAGCAGCCATCAACCATGGCATGTTGCAACCATCATCAGTGCTTACTTCACAGCCATCATCAGTGCCATTTTGCCACCACTGTAATTGCTAGGTAGTTCTACTGATAGAATTTTATATATGAATAGTGCAACATAAAATAGTAGTTCATGTTAGTATATGTGTAATGATTATCGTGCTTGATATAAAAATTATTCACAAAATATGCATCATTGTGCATTAATTGTAACAACTGCTTAAATTTTCAATACATTTAGTCATGTCGAAATTGGTAAATTGCAACATCTTCATCACTTTTTTGAGAGTAAATTTTCCAATTCATAACTGCCCAAGTACATTGTGCAAGTTGTAAAGGTAGTGTAATATACCAGAGTGACAAAGTTCTGATATCGGCCATTTATGAAAATCAATTGTAAAATTGAAGGAGTTGAATAATGTCCATACTGTGTGCCAGTATATCATGGAAATAATGGGTGGATTCTCAAATCCATGGCATTTTCAACTTCATATCAAAAATAAAAATAGCTGATTTATTTACTTCTCAAAATGGCTATCTCTCAGAACTTTTCAAATCATGGTAAAAGGAGTATTTGATTGTAATGCTTTGTCGAGCATTGTTGAATCAGAAATAGCATGTATGATTTACAGAGATAAAGCCTTGTTTTACATCAACTCTAGGCAGTATTGTAGATTGGTCTTAAGTATTTCATGCCTGTTGATATTATGTTCATAAAACATGTGCAACCCTAACATCTTGATGAACAAGTAACCTTACAGTGTTCCTGATCAAAATCTCTGAGTACTGCAGACATACAGTCATATTTACCAAAATATCAAACCAGACAAAGCAAAAATAAAAAATATTGGAGCAGTTATATTCAATTAAGTTCTATTATTACAGATATATTTATCAGTAAATGTACATATTAGTAATTTTCTTTCTGCGTCTGATTCATTTTGACATGCTCTTAATGTTTCTTCATAATAGAATCACAAAGATACCAATTTATTTATTTCTTTCATTTTTATTTCTGTACATAGATGGCATTTGCAATGATTATTTATTATGAGAAATGTCAATTATGCAATGAGAGCAAGGCAGAATTGAATACTTTGCAGCTGCTGCTATAAAACTAATTTCTTTTTTGCATGTATACCACTTTCTGAATTAAAGACCAAGTGAGTAATTTTGCAATCAAAAGAAAAGGCCTATCCAAAAAAGTGATCAGTTTGGATAAAAGCAACTATTGAATATGACGTATTATTTGAATATTGCTCAGGTAATGTATGAAATAAAAGATTTTTTATTAAATTCCCTCAGGAAGAAAGCAGAACTGACATGAGATAAATTGTGGCTGTCACTGTTATCAGTTGTGACTGTAATATCTTTGGAGTATGAAGACAAAATTCTTTCAATGATACAGCCCGCCATTTGTATTTTTCAAAGGGTTGCACATTTTGAGCTGCAGTAATGGTTGTTTTCTCACTGTTATATCATTCGAATTGACTTGTTACAGCGTACAATAAATGCTATCCAGTCTTTCTTGCAGTAAACACTAGGGTCTGTGTTATTCCTTCCTGCAAACATGCTGTTCATTCTGTTAATGTTACTCAAAATAACTGGTCAGCAGAGTGCAGACTGTGTTCCTTATAGATTTGAAGTTACATTGGATTGGACCACACAACTTTTTGAAGGGATAGTAGCTGTAACGTTTTGTGACTTTTAGTGTTTTTGTTTTTAATGTCAACCATAGTTTCTTGTTCTACTTCCCAAAGTATGTTGAACAGAGACAATATTCAGCTTTTCAGCCTTTACACATGTATTATGTAGATGTATTATTATTGTTGACAGTGAATTATAAACAATAACAATGCACTTTACATGTGTAGAAAGTGTTGACATATAAAAAACTAAGTAGTGGGGTTTCAACTTGCTATAGGGAGTAGAACAAAAACTTGATGAACGTTTACATGCTGAACTAAAATTGAAAACAATAATTACCGCTCCTGTCTGTTCAATTTTACTCAAACCGCTAGTCAGCCTACCCCCCCCCCCCCCCAATTCATGGAACATGACAATCAAATGCTCTTAAATTTGTTCTTTAAGTCACGTTTTTAAAATTTTTATGCATCACTGACTGTCACAGTCAGTCCCTAGCTACTAGCTTAGGGTCCCGGCTAAGCATGAAATTACAGGGGAGGACCAGTGTGGGTTTTATTTTTGTTTTGGTTTGCTTTGTTTTCAGGGCATTGCCATTTTTCATGCAAGCATTTTTGAAGGGGCATGAAATTTTACACATACCTTTGAGGAGGGTCACCATGTTTTTTTGCACAACTGTAAATGTTGCCTATATAGTGCTTCACCCAAAACTATCAAATCATAATACAGGGGGAGTTTATTGGGCACACTATTAATAATTTTCCCCCACAAAACAAGCTATATCTGTACATTCATATATGTTTGATAATTTATGTAAATGTTCTTTACTTGAAGAGCGAGGTAAAAAGTGCATGCGTGTGCAGGAAATCTGATGTTTGGATTTGAAAATATTGATCCACTATGCATGGTAGTCTTTGAGAAAACTATGAACAATTTTTTTCCAATATAAAACAAGAATTATCTGTGCATTTATAGACAGTTGATATTGATATGCATGTAAATGTACTTGATTAGAATACGATGGTAACAAGGGCATATATGTACAAGAAATTTAACTTTGGAATTTCAACGAAAATATTGATTCATCATTCATGGTAGTCTATGAGAAAACTATGAATATTTTTTTTACTATACAAAACTAGCTAAATCTGTGCTTGTATAAATTTTTACAGTGGGTTTAAGTGCAGATGTGAACAATAAATATGATATTGGAATTTCACCCCAAAATACTAATTCACTTCTAACGTAAATGTGATCTCCCATACATCGAATTACTTGAAACCTTACACATAAAGTGATTATTTGAAAGTTCAAAGGTCAAATGAGAAATTGTATATCAATTAAGATATTATTGATATGGATTGGTACATGCAAGGGGAAAGGTCACTGTTTTTGTGCATGAAAATTGGGGAGGGTCACTAGTTTCCTTGCAAACACTTTTGTCCCTTTATTTTCATGCTGATACGCTGTAGGGCGCCCTCGATGGTCAAGTGTTCGTGACAGCACCGCTCTCACAACTGCAGCTGATATATGAGTCAACCATACCGGTGAAGGCCATTGTACCTTAAGTTGTTTGACCTTTACACATGAGCATCATGAAAAGAGTGGTAGACAATCGCCTTGTCGTGACATTTAACTTCGCCATTCCCATAAATATGATACACACCATTGAACATTCATGATTTCTTTCAAAAATTCTTCAAAAAAATAGGCACAGAGAGAAATCTTGCAAAAATTTGATGCAAACTCTGTACAGCAAAGAAACATTTTTGTGAAACGCGGTTAAAAGTGCTACAAGCTTATTAGTCAGTTTTTACCAAAGACCCTTCATATATCAAAAATATCATCACAGTCTCTCCACACACGATATTATATTTTGGTACCCCTGAGCAGTGCAGTATGCAAGAACGTAGTTGTAAAATAAGTGATCTTCTTGACAATTACAAGAGAAGCCTCAAAAGTCACAGAGGAACCGTGCAAGGAATATATCCAAAACGGCCAAAATTTGATTTCAAAACTGTTTGGAGCTGTATATTTCTTTCCTTCCATAAAGCCCCATCACCCCCACCGAAATGCCAACTCAGCAGTTTTTAGAGTCTCCAACTAGCCTGTATCTTCAAGGAATAATTTTTAAGGAATTTTCAATGACAGTGAATGGCAAAACTGAAATCGCAGTAAAATAGTTTCTCCTTTGAAGGCTAAAATTTTTCAGACTAAAACCCTGCATGACATTATAAAAAGTTTGTCAACTTCATTGATGACGTTTCGCTTGCGTTCATTGAAGAGCGACAATAATTTTTAATAGACCTCCATCGATAAATTGTGGTAGAAGCGTTCCTTTTGTTCCAAACTTTTAAACAATGCTTGTTTTTTATTAGAGAGTATAAATTAAGATATAGCGACAGCATATACACACTGTCAAAGAAGGTTTTTGTAGCCAGGGCAGACATATAAGGCCATGATTCATTATAACGGTCGCTACACCTCGTTTACAAAACAAACCAGTTGGCAACTTTGCGGCCACAAAACGAAATGATAAGATTAACCATCAGACGACATGAAATGTATGATACTGTTGTCTTTATTTAGCAATATTTTGGTGTAAATACATATAAAGTAAAGTTTCCATTTTAAATTAAAGAGGTACATGAGAGGAAATTTCCATTCCGTAAAGTTTAAATCCGACGTCAGTCCATATTCATGTATTGAGTCCTTGCTTTTTCTATGTGGATCCATCAACTAATATTTCATCAGTTTTTGATCTGTTCCTGTAAGTATATTCCGTCAATTTTTAGTGTTCAGCGTCTAAAATGTTATATTGTGTTCATCAAACCTTGCCGAAACACGATGTCTAGCAAATTCTGTACGTAAGTGCATGTGTCTTTCAGGGAGAAAAAACACCATTCTTTAAATCATAAAAAGTTAGTAAAATCGGCCGCGGATTTCAACCCACTTCGATAAATTGTATAGAAAGTGTAAAATATAAGCTCGATGTAATTACGTCCAAAGTTAACTCTTTCTTAGAGCAGTAATTTATTTCTTATTTCTTATTCAGATGTTAGATGTCGTCGTCGTTACGTGTGTAGAAAATTAGTGACGTTCCCCTTAAAGACACATTTGGACCTGTCACGCTACGATGACGGCATGTTTTGATGAATGTGAATTCTTGAACAGCGACTTTACCATTAAACTATGTTTGTGACAGTAACATAACACGTTTGCACCCAATCTTTCCATCAGCAGGACAGCATACTTCACCAGCAATTCATCGCATCGTAACCCTTCATTAACTGTGACTAATCTTAGCAAGAATACTTTTGAGGGACACTTAACGTTTAGCCTTTGGAAGTCGATGAATGTTTCCGCAGTATATGATGAGTTCATTGGTTAAACCACCGTCCCTCCACCCACCGGTCGGTGGATGGAGGGACGGTGGTTAAACTCTATTCCTTTGTACAACGATGTGCGATTTCCATTTACTAGTATTTTCCTTTCAATTAATGCACAAACACCTCCATGGAGAATACCATAACAATTTCTGATAACAGTGATAAGTTTCGACATCACTAAAATGTCATGTTACCGATACGTTTTGCATTGTTTGAGATCTGTCTTTATCAGTTTTCTTGTTGATTTTCTTGGAACCAAGTCCGAGTGAAAGACAGCTAATGTATAACACGTAACATATACGAAACACGAAAGCTTGTGATTTCATTTGAACAGGAATAGAACCAGAACTTCCTCCTAAAAACTCCCCAGGCCCTCAATATTTGAGTGGGCGGATTGGCATGAATGGGCACTCAGGGGAAATTTCACGACAACGTTATGTTGACTCAAGAGCTTACCTTCCTACTATACGATATCGTGTGATTTCATTTCTATTTTGGCGTAGTGGTATCGGTTTCGAATTATGGTTGATTTGAAATCGAGGCTAGCAACCACTGGAATGACCGTAAGATACGCAGAATTTGTGATTCATATCCTATTTTCTCATCAACACGATTGGAACTAATTCGGGATAATTGGACGATGAAGTAATGTCCGTCTAATATGCAAATGTAATTTTGTGAGTAATTTGTAATATCGCAACTTGAAGCTATAGGGCACCTAATCCTTTCGATAAATTTGAAAATTATGAAGATCCAATCATCCCAAATTAGTTCCGATCGTGTTCATCGTTGGTTGTTTCCAACAGCAATGCACGCTACCACTGTGCTCTTAATCATAATATCTCTTGCAGACAAAGTTACGGGGGCTCGACAAGTTTAGGGAGCATTCGTTATTTACGGGGAGGGGGGGTTGGTGGAAATCAGGGGGGGGTTGACTTTTACAAAACCGCTTTTTAGGGGGGGTCAAATTTTACAATCAATGATTGAAGGGGGGTCAAATTTTACAAAGGTTTGTATTGAGTTATGGAAAACAAAATTGACTTTGGAATTTTGTCGTGAAAGTTTGAGATTGTTGAGTGAGTTTGTAGTGTTTGCATAAGGTGCATATTTTGCGTGCTATAGCTTGTGTTAAAATAGGATCCTAAACTTGTTTGACATCACATTGCGAACGTCATCGAAAACCAGGATTTGTTTGTACGCATGACATTGGAAAATTAGCCAATGACGTTCATGTTTATTGTAACTTTGATACAATGTTCTGTGTTTCCTTTCCCGCCGTTTTGGGAAATGAAAGTGAGGCTTTCCACGTGGTTGCTCTTCGAATTTCCATGTAACGTGAGGAGTTCAGGATCCTCTCTCCAGTGTTTTCAATAAATAGTTACGTGTTTATTGTTAACTATTCCGAGTCCAGCTGTCTTCTCAGTGACGTCCGATATTAAAGAACCTCCCCCACATTTTTTGGTGCCGAGACCAGGATATCGCGATGTCGACCGACGCTGGACCTTCAAGTTCTAAAGATGCTCTCCCTGAACTCAAGAAACGAAGAACGGTTTGCCGATCACTACTCACTAAGGTGTTCAACAAAGCTGAGACCGAAATCAATCAATACAACGCGGAAGCTGACAAGTCAAAAGCCTACTCTGCTATCAAAGCAACCTACAAGCCCGTTCAAGTCAGGTATGAACGACTTACAGCTATCGATGAACTCATATTGAACAATACTCCTAACCCAGAGACGGACAAAGATATCGAGGACTCTGGCGATTACGAAATAGCAATATCGGAAAGAAAAGAATTGATCGGCCAATTCATCGAATCCCACGACCCCGCCACGTTACGAAGAGCCGCTGCAGAAAGTAACACTGCTAATCCTACTGCTGTATCTACACCAGTCATCTCTCAACGAAAAACGATCCAACTACCTAAACTCGAGCTTCAAACATTTGCAGGAAATACTCTGAAATGGATGAGTTTCATCGACACATTTAACGCCTCTATCCACGATGATAAGTCACTTTCAAATATCCAGAAGTTCACATATCTACGAAGTCTTTTGACAGACGAAGCAGCGCGTACAATCGAAGGACTTGATCTCACCGACGCCAACTATACCAACGCTATGACACTTCTCAAGGAAAGATATGGCCAACCCCAAACGATTATCAGCGCTCACATGAAATCTCTGTGGGAACTGCCCACTCCAACGGCAGATGTATCAAGTCTGCGCCATTTCTACGATACGCTTGAATCCCATGTACGCGGTCTACACGCTCTGGGAGAAAACGAAGCATCCTATGGTAAACTACTAATACCCATGATACTGGAGAAACTACCCACAGAAATACAACGAATACTCGCACGAACACGCGGAGATGATGCCTGGGATCTACCAGCCCTCCGAAAAGCCATCTTATGCGAAATAAAAGTCAGATCTGTTGGTAACAATAACACTGATAATGATAATGATATGCCGCACCGACAGGCAACCATCGCCACTTTTCACGCTAATTCTACGACTAAAGGACAGAGACCTGTACGCACACCTAGACAACGCCCATGTCTTTACTGCAGTGGATCTCATCCGCCAACTGACTGCACAGTAGTATCAGATGCGAAGTCCCGCATGGAGATCGTACGCCGAAGTAAACTTTGCTATAACTGTCTGGGAAAACATACTGTCGGACATTGTGCTTCAAAATTCTCATGCAGACTGTGTAAACGTAGACATCACACTTCGCTACATCAAAGTGAATTTGTTCCTCGCCATAAATCAAGTAACCATAACGAAAATGGATCAACTCCCAGGCAGGACAACCGTCAAACTGAACGAAAAACTCAAACTGATAGCGGAAGCCAAACTTCAAAGTTTATTAGTGAAAATACTCAGGTACATTTCTCGTCAGGCAGTTGTACTCCGACAGGTCCAGTATTGTTAAAAACCGCCAAGATACCAGTCTCATCAGACAATGGAACTGTTGTGACCGCTACCGTACTATTTGACGAAGGGGCGAACCGTACATTTGTTACTGAGAGTTTTGCCGATCGCGTTCGCGCCAATATCACGCGTTCAGAAACTGTCGATCTTGCCGCCTTCGGAAATAAGCATACACGTGTCCACTCTATGAAAAAAGGAACTTTCGATCTTCACACTCTCTCTGGTGATAAAGCTGAAATTGAAGCACTTCTGATTCCTGAAATTTCTACGGGCCTAAAGAATCACGTTGACGCTCATTTGCTTACATTGCCTTATTTGAAGGGCCTCTGTCTAGCACACCCTGTCTCAAATGATGCCTGCTACGATATTGATATTCTCATCGGCGCTGACTACTACTGGAGTTTCGTTGGCAACGAAATTATCCGCGGACGGGGACCCACTGCCGTTGATTCGCCGTTTGGATACTTACTTTCTGGCCCAAAACAGAATGGTAAATCTACTGCTGCCGCCAATGTTTTGCACGTCATGATTGACACTCTGAGTGACAATGCGATAACTACATACTGGGACTTGGAGTCTATTGGAATAAAGGATGACACGACACAATGCAGCACAACGCGCTCAAGAGAAGCAGAATTCGAGTTCTACAGAGATACTCATCTCCGCCGTGAGAACAACCACTTCGTCGCCAAGTTGCCATGGAAACCAAACCACGATCCGTTGCCCACTAACTTTCATGTTGCTAATAATAGAACGCGCGCGATGATACGCCGTCTACCAGCTGACATTGTGAAAATTTACCACAAAGTAATCACTGACCAAGAGAATCAAGGGTTTATCGAACGCGTCGAAAACGACAACACGGAATTTGGTCACTACTTGCCTCACAGACATGTCAAGAAAGACTCTACAACCACGCCCATTCGAATAGTGTACGATTGCAGTTGCAAAGGCAATAACACTTCTCCAAGTTTGAATGACTGCTTGATGACGGGACCGCCGTTACTGAATGATTTAACTTCAATTCTACTGCGTTTCAGAGCAAATCCGATCGCACTAACCAGCGACATCGAGAAGGCGTTCCTTCAAATACGGCTTGAGCCCTACGAGAGAAAGTTCACTAAGTTCTTGTGGCTTTCAGACCCAAATGATATCGACAGCGAATTCGTTACATATCAATTCAAGTCGGTATTGTTCGGAGCGGTCTGCAGCCCTTTCATACTCAACGCTGTCATTAAAACACAGATGGAAGCTGATCCCGAAAATCAGACAGCAGCGGACTTGAAACAAGACATTTATGTTGATGATGTCATCAGTGGACGCCCTACTGAATCTGAAGCCGTTCAATATTACGAAGAAGCCAACAAACTGATGGACTCTAGTGGTTTCAACTTACGCTCCTGGTCATCAAATAGTGACGCTGTTCGTAAACTCGCTGAGAAAGATAACAAATTAAAGTCAACGCCATGCGTCGGTACTCTCGGTATGCAATGGGACTCTGAGAAGGACACGCTCACGTACAAAGACATCAACAATACGTCACCAGACCTGTTGACTACTAAAAGAGAAGTTGTCAGTCATACTGCGTCGTTGTATGATCCGTTGGGATTATTATCGCCAGTACATGTCAAAGCGAAACTACTCATTCAGGACATTTGGAAGTCGGACATACACTGGGATGAACCTCTAAACGAAACTATGTCAAAAGCATGGTACTCAATCGCCGACGACCTCAACCAGAGCACCCGTACTACAATCAACCGTCGATATTTTGATGGAAAGACTGACAACGTCGATGATAACAATTGCGAGCTACACGTCTTCGCTGACGCTTCGAAGAAAGCCTACGGAGCCGTCGTTTACCTCAAGAAAAACGACAAAACAGCAATTGTTATGGCTAAAACACGTGTGGCACCAATCAACAACAAAACTTTAACTTTGCCCAGATTAGAGCTCATGGCAGCTGTTATCGCCACTCGACTGAGTAAGTTGTACACAACGCATTATCATCCAAGTACAACTTCACAGAGCGCGTGCTTTGGTCCGATTCACAGATCGTCCTACGATGGATAAACAGTAAGAAAAGGCTGCCTGTCTTCACGGCAAACAGAGTGAAGGAAATAAATAATTTCCAACACACCTACAAATACTGCCCTACAGCATACAACCCGGCTGACCTTCTCACTCGCGGAATTACTTCACGAGAGTTGAGTAATTCTACACTCTGGTGGAATGGACCAGTATGGCTATCAGACAGAGACAATTGGCCAAACTGCGAACTTTTCGACACTCTATCGTGCGAAGAACAAAGTAACACAAGCTCGGATGCCATGACAACCAAAGTTGAAGAGACTTCAGCACTCAACCTAGACGAAACCTCTACTTATCACGTGGCTAGTCACCCACCTGCGGACATTCGCTCTACTCTACCTGCTGTCAAGGATTATGACATGATTCGTCAGGATATCTCGGGCACTGAATTGACACGTGACAATCCACTGATAAAGTCGCCACCTGAAGTTGTCGCTCAAATTGAAATTCCCGTCGGAATTCAACACGCTATTGACCCATCGAACTACAATTCTCTGAACAAACTTTTGCGAGTTACTGCGCTTGTTCGTCGTTTTGTGACAATATTGAAACACAAAGACAATGTACCGCGTGGACAAGTTACAGCAGATGAGATAAATCAGTCCGAAACTGAGTGGATCAAGCAAATTCAGAATGACCGTTTACGACACCATAACTTCACTTCGCGGAAACAACAGAAAGTATGGACCATTGGTGAAACAACTCAAACTGTTCATCGATGACGATGGAATTCTTCGCTGCGGGGGACGAATACATAACGCACCGATTGAATTTTCTACCAAGTTCCCCATCCTACTGCCTAATGGCCATCCTTTCACTAAATTGATCATTCGGCATGATCATGTTCGACTCAAACACAGTGGTGCCCAAACAATCATCACGTCACTCCGTCAGCGCTATTGGATACCACAAATACGGCGTGCAGTGAACTCTATCATACGGAAATGTGTGACATGTCGACGGGTAGATGGTAAACCCTATCAAAAGCCATTAACTGCACCATTACCGGACTATCGTATCAACATGGTCCCACCATTCGCGGTAACCGGAGTTGATTTCACCAGCCCTCTATTCGTCAAATCCACGAACAATAAAGAAACGAAATCGTACGTATGCCTATTTACATGTGCGGTATCGCGTGCTGTACATCTTGAGCTGGTACCGGACCTTACTACTCGCTCCTTCATGATGGCATTTCGACGCTTTGCAGCACGACGATCTTTGCCTTCTAAGATGTTGTCGGACAATGCGTCAACTTACCTTTCTGCTGCTGACGAACTTCATGATTTGATGAATTCTCAAGAAGTGAAGGACTTACTTGCCGAACATCGAGTTACCTGGACCTTCATACCAAAACGCGCACCTTGGCACGGTGGGTTTTGGGAACGTTTAATTGGACTCACGAAAACCACAATAAAGAAGGTATTGGGTCGCGCTTTTGTCACTTTTGATGAGCTACGCACTCTACTCACCGAAATCGAAGCCACGTTGAATGATAGACCCCTGACTTACGTGTCTACAAACGAGGATGACCCAATCGCATTGACGCCGTCGCATCTACTCCACGGTCGACCGTTAACGACTTTACCCTATATATCTGTGGATGATGAGGAACTCAACGACCCGTCGTATGGAAATCATAACGCTTTGAATGAAAGATATCGACATCTTTCCCATCTGCAGTCTAGCTTTTGGAAAAGATGGTCCACAGAGTATCTCACCGCGCTCAGAGAACGACACCGATTAACTGCTACTGGAATTAAAACTAATTCTATTCAGATCGGTGATATAGTCCTCGTACATAGTGATGTAGACAAGCGAATGAAGTGGAAGATGGCGAAAGTTCTTAAACTCATCTACGGGAAAGATGGTCTTGTAAGATCGGCCGAAATTAAGACGTCGTCGGGTAAAACTAATCGACCGATTCAGAAACTTTACCCCCTTGAAGTACAGTCGCTTGATTGCCTGGAAAGTACTGACCAGTTGCCAGGATCTGATGTTCCAACGCTGCCGGACAATCACACAACGGATGCCCGACCAAAACGGAAGACTGCCATAGCCGCGCGTCGACTAATCCAGGATTGTGTGAAAGACTTGTGACAAATTTTGATTATTTGTGTATTTCACGATACTGAACAATGTGAAGACTCTTTTTCACTAAATGTTTCAGTGTGTTTTTCGACACCTTTCCCACGGACAGACTTTTGGGAATATCATATCGCGATTCCTGCCTATAAATATGACTTTCAGTCGATATTATTTTTGGCCGGCCGGAGAATGTCGTGAAAGTTTGAGATTGTTGAGTGATTTTGTTGTGTTTTCATAAGGTGCATATTTTGCGTGCTATAGCTTGATGTTTAAATAGGATTCTAAACTTGTTTGACATCACATTGCGAACGTAATCGAAAACCAGGATTTGTTTCTACGCATGACATTGGAAAATTAGCCAATGACGTTCATGTTTATTCTAACTTTGATACAATGTTCTGTGTTGCCTTTCCCGCCGTTTTGGGAAATGAAAGCGAGGCTTTCCACGTGGTTGCTCTTCGAATTTCCATGTAACGTGAGGAGTTCAGGATCCTCTCTCCAGTGTTTTCAATAAATAGTTACGTGTTTATTGTTAACTATTCCGAGTCCAGCTGTCTTCTCAGTGACGTCCGATATTAAAGAACCTCCCCCCACAAATTTCACCGAAATGTTGCTTGTGTAACCGATGTTTCGAGACGGCAGAATAATAACCGACCGAAGCTCAGCCAAATTTATTTCTCTAGCAGGGCCAACAAGTCCGAGACTGGCGTTAACCTCTCTAGAGCAGCAACGGAGCATGTAGCCCTGAGTACAGGTCTGTGTGTTCCTGGCGTATACGGCCTCCACCACAGCCCTGCAAAGGTCTGTGGAGACAACTGGGGTCTCTGCAGCGAGATTCAAAATGGGGATCTCCATGGGTAAACAACTTGTCAAGTATGTTATGTTTCAGAAAATGAGCGGTTTTGGACGTTAGGAGAAGTCAATCGCATCTTTTCTGGGATTGGTTAGGAGGTAAAGGTAGGCAGGGAAAGGATTTTGCCCCAATAGAGCAGAATTTCGGCCAAAAAGACCCTTTAGTCTTCATTGCGGTCCAGATCCAGGCCGCAGAGACCTCAAGTCTGTTCAAAGACCATTGCAGGGCTTTGGTAGAGGCCATATAATGCTGGGAACACACGTGCACACACCTGTACGCAGGGCTACACAGCATGGGGCATGAAATGAGGAACCAACACACAGTCATATAATGTAACAAACAACTTCTGTATATTACTATATTGTGTCAAATATCGGGGTCTACATATAAAATAGTAAAACCGTACTTCAAAACTATAAATATTACTCCATGGTAACAGTAACCGTACTGATCGACCTCCCGACGGCAGGAGTCGAACACAATTTCAGAACAAAACTCCGTTCAAACCCTTTCTAAATGCTTAACAATTTCTATGGAAAACTTAACGTTACCGCAGAGGTACCTCAGACTTGACCACGCGGCTGGGAAACACAAATAGTTCACATGCGACTTAAACTAATGTTCGATGATGAGCACAATTGTAAGTCCCGTGTAATGTCTGCACATGAAAGTCGGCGACAACACACGCAATTCACTGCTAAGCAGCGTCCAGTTCAGCTACCTCGGGAGCAGCCATCGTAGATCTTTTGTTTACTTCCGGTCGGGACATGCCAAACTAATCTGAAGTCTTCCTCTGCTAACTCCGCGCATCGACAAAAGTTCAATGGAACGATCATAAATAATGTTCTCATGACAATCTCAGACATCTGACTGAACTCATAAACGGAATAAGTTCACAGTTAACACACAATTTGCTGCAGAAAGATCAGCTTTCAACTTGTGGTGATATTACAACCCTTTTCAGAATTAGAGCGCGAAGCCACTGCAGTGAACTGCAATAAAACTGCTTACACTAATTAGTTTCAGCTGTAGCCGTGGCCACTTTGGTGTTGAACAAGGCTACTTGATAAAGACAAAAAAGTGTGCTTGTACAAAGGCAAAACTAGCTCTGTCTGAGGCTCGAGTTGTAAATAAGAGTTTACGATTGGCACCCTGTGTTCAAGATTAAGATACAATGTAACATTACCATGCACTGGTCCATGTACAAATCTTTTTATTTCAACTTCCCCAGACAAACTGTCTGCATGGGACATACAATGTTGTCGACTTTGCCAGCTGGCTACAGCTGAAACTAATTAGTGTGAGCAGTTTTATTGCAGTTCACTGCAGTGGCTTCGCGCTCTAATTCTGAAAAGGGTTGTATCATCTTAGCGTGCCAGTGCGTATATTGCAAATATACGGCACGGCTTTCACTTGTGTGAGCAATGTTCGTTCCATCAACTAAAGTAGAGGATGGCGTAGGGTTTAAATAAACAGTCCGATCCGCATAAAATTCGATCTCTGCCACTCACCGGTTTCTTTACATATCTGCTGACTTGAGTAAGACTCAAAATAGAGTAAAGAGCACACGCTGACACTCAAACCTTCCAGTGCCAGTGCAGCATGCAATGTAAAACACTCTCTGGAAAGTTTCCGTCTTGGACTTCCTAGGTATACAGTGATAACACACAAGAACTCCCAGGCAAAATAGAAAATACACAGGTCCTCCATACATAATCTATGAGAAGCTATGAATAATTTCTTTTAAATACAAAACTAGCTAAATCTGTGTATTTATAGACTCTTGATTATTGATATTAATGTACTTGATAAGACTAGGGTAGTTACCAGTGCATGTGTGAGCAAGAAATTTGATTTTGGAATTTCACCGAATTGTTAATTCACTATCTTGTCAGAGGAAACTATGAATAATTTTTTTCCATTACAAAACTAGTTAAATCTGTGTATTTATGTACGCTTGATTATTGATATTAATTTACTTGATTAGACTAGGTGGTAACAAGTGGATGTTTGTGCAAAAAATTTGATTTTGGAATGTCACCGAAATGTTGATTCACTATCTTGTCTATATGGAAACTATGAATAATTTTTTTCCAATATAAAACTAGGTAAATCTGTGTATTTATGTACTCTTGATTATTGATATTAGTGTACTTGATTAGACTAGAGCGATTACAAGTTCATGTGTGTGCAAAAATTTGATTTTGGCATTTCACCAAAAATGTTGATTCTCTAGTATGTGAGGAAACTTTTTCAGCCCGGGCCACAGGGTGCGAAGGGTTAATGAATCAAATCTGATGAAATTTTTTTTCATGGGGGGGGGGGGGTCACATTTTACAATTGATGAATTGAGGGGGGGTCAAATTTTAGAAATTTGATTTGGAGGGGGGTCGCTTTTTACGTTTCATTTGTCGCTCAAATTCCACCAACCCCCCCCCTCCCCGTAAATAACGAATGCTCCCTTATGATCTGTTTTAGGAATAGGAGATTGGTTATTTTCTTGCAAAGGTTTCGGAGGATCTATTGAAACGACCAATGTTGTTTCTGACAACGAGTACAATTTTTTGGGGGAATTATATGACAGATTTCTATCTAGTACAAGTATTTGAAATCCGTTTATGATGGTTATCCTCCTGTATGGCATCTTTGCTGACATTCGTATCCCGTATAAAGTTAGGGTTTTTTGTCCTTTCGTTTTGTTAATCAAATGACAATGAAGGTTGTTTTCGGTTCTTTTTACTTGCAATGAAGAAAGAGAAATAAAAAGTGACATGACGGGAAAAATCCGAAACGTGATACTATCATGATTTCAATTCTGATTTAGCGTATTTACAAGGCATCGAGGAGCTTATTGAGGTCCTAGGAAATAGCGAGTGGGAGGTAGAAGTATGATGACGTTTCGATATTGATCAAATAAACTTGGCTGACAATTATCTTGACATGATGTCATGTATTGACTCAGACTATATCGATGAAGAAAATCACTGAAACAATTAAGTATGGAGTCAGGCTACCTCTCAAAAGGCGATAGTGGCCCTGTCATTGCTTATGCGCCTTTCCTGCGCCACACTTAAAACCAGTCAGAACAGCCACAAGACTGGGATCTTATTGAGTGTAAAAAGAGAAATGATTTATTCAAACTTGATCGTCTCCTACATTAATTTAAACCATGCCTCTTTGTTGGAAAGGACTCAAGATCTCTCAACGAAGTGCGTTCTTATTCAGTTTTATTCATTCAGCAATTTAGTACACTTTAACTCTCAGATTCTGTTCACATAAAGGTATGATGGGTAAGAACCCATTGGTGGTGCAGTGTTACAATGAACCAATTCAACTGACTTCCATGTAGAAATGTAGGGAAATGTCATTGTAATATTGCCATTTCCTTGTAGCTTTCGTAAAAGACTCTTTCAAAGAAGCGATATCGAAAATGTTTCAAAAAAGTCGTGGCAAAATTGTTTGTTTCAGTAAATCTAAGAACCCATGAAAAATGTTGACTCAGCAGTTTTTGTCAGCACTTTTGATAAAATATCATTGTGCATTTTCATTTCGTTGTCAGTAACCAGCTTGTTTCTTCCTACACCTGAAATTCATTTGAAGAGGAATCTTTCAGAAATCTAGACTGAAAGAAAATGACTTTGCTTCATCCCTTTATATCAGTTCGTTACTTTTTTGAAGGTTGAACTTTGACATCAAGCACTGTGAGCTTAATAAATTCTGAAAGTATACAGAACGTTGAAACACTCATCTAACACACATTTTCGGCTCTCGTCTGTTCGTTATGTGTGCTGAATATAAACAATTTCAATTGTCATTGTTTTCCGAAACAGCACAGCTCGAAACCATAGACTAGGAGAAACCTTTGTCTGTGTCGAAACCTATATGGTTTACGTCATTTCCCCAGGTTGGCCTATAGTTTCTGCTATAGAGTTTTTTGCCAACCTGTGTTAAGGTTCGGTATCATAGAAGTGAGATAAGAAATGGGAAAAACAGAGTATCCTGCGATGACAGTGGCAGTCAGTCATTACTTGTTTTCAGTCAATTGAATCAAGGACCGTTGAGAATATCAGAAGGACCCATACCGTAAATTTAGTTCAATATCGTGTGTTGAATGTTGGAAGCTTGTTCTGTCACAGTGTAGGTGGTACTCTGATTTTCTGATTACATCATCATCCCATGTATCGAAAATATCTCGGCAATTCGTCACCTGTACACTACATAAACTGTTCCTTCAGCATTTTCAATAAAATGAGATTAAAACCTCATTGATTACAAATATTTGTCGACACCCCTTCAAAGTAAGTAAACAATCAAGGATAAAACTTTGTCATTTACACAAGACAGTTACCGATTTTTAGTAACCGTGATTCAGGCGTGTTGTCAACACAACAAAGCAGAACAACGGACTAACATCACGTAATTAGTCGATGTAAACAAACACTAATTCAAGAACCGCAGGAATTGAAGACTCCTCATTGACACACAGTACTGTCCAGGGGTCTTATTAGGACTTTTCGGCCCGGGAGGAGTCGGTGGGGTTTCTTTAAGCTGTGCAAATCTAAACGTTGCTACCCCCCCCCCCCCCCATATAAAAAGGAAGAAAACGCAGACAGTGGCACCAACAGCGGTGACCCCTGACGTCCCGCTTTCACATCAAACTAGGAAACTGTTATAAAAATTGCACCAGGCATCTTTAGCAATATACCACTGCCATTCTTTACACCTTTTGACTTATTCGTCCAATGGTTTTCGCTTTTTGCAAATGGTCTTCAGGAGGAGACGATATTTCCATGTCGATTATTTTTACTAAAATATCCTGACAAGAGCTCAACGTGTTATCAGTAAAATGTCCCAACGAATGCATTTTAGTTAGCTATTTGTGTTTTATTTTTATGGAGAATCGTTGAAGAGATACTTATAGATATATTCATTTTCAAATTCGTCTCACTTTTTCCATGCTTTAATTGACATTGACTCTGTATCTGCCATCGACGCAAGTTGTGTACATTGTACCCAACTTGTTGTAAAACGTGTATGCCCATTTAGATTAGTGATCCACAAATTGAAAACAGTAAACCATATTAAGAAGCTGTATCATTTTGCATAACATTTCTCATTTACTGTAAGACCCAGAACAGAAACAGAAAGTTTTGAACTTTTGCTGAAACCTTTCCAAGGAAAAACTTCCGTGGCAAGAGGATTGCGTACGTTGATCAAAAGCGCCTGCATGTCATATATCTTTTTGGTAAGTCTGCATTGTCTGCATGTTGTCTTTTTTGTATTATTGTCTGTCTGTCAGTTGAGTTGTTGGTTATTCAGGTTGGATCCTTTACTGTTTCCTATTTTGTTTCACAAATGAATATTCTTCCATCTCTCATGGGAACTCTACTTAAAAATTTGTCGCTGTACGACTTTCTGTTCGTGGCTGAGTTCCAGCCTGTAAGAGTCTGCAGGTAACCCCAAGGCATAAATGTGCGGGGAAAGACATTTAAAATAGAACAATTAACGAAAACAACGGAGTAATATAGAAAACTTCTGCAAAACGATGGGAAATTTGTCTCCAAGGTGTCAGCTTATCTGACGTCATTTTGATGAAATAGAAAACACTGTAGATGGTAAAATTAGAATCCGACATATGTAGGCTTACATATGGACCTGATCGAACCCAGGAAAAACAAGAACAATAAAATCTCACTAAAGGTTGACCGGATATACGTTTTATTGAGCACGCGACAAAAAGTTAAAAATCATCGCGTAAGCTTAAAAATTGTTTGTTTTGGTCACCGGTCAACGGAAATGTTTGGTTTCTAGGAGATAAAGTCACTGTAAACCCTACGTTACTTCTCGGCCTTTTCTCTTCTTCCTGGCCTTTATGTCTGTCTGGATGCAGTTTCGAGTCAATTTGTAGTTACAAAAGTTCCATTTCGACCCCTCCAAAGGGAGGCCAAAGGGAAACCATCGTCTTTGGTCCAAAGTTACTGTAAACCCTCTATGTTTGAAGTTATAAAAATTTGTCGATCGCATGATCGAGATCCCCAGTATGCTCTTCGTCAAGCCCGGCCTTCCTATTATGGACTGTGATACTGAGCCGATCCGCGTCCGTCGGCCGATGAAGACATACACATTTTCGTAAAATGCTTTTAGTCTGTGAATTTTGAAGGGAAAAAAGGAAGAAAGCGCAGAAACATCGACCGAAAGTACAAAATGCAAAGGGCTGTACAACGTCTTCAACGTTCTTCGTAAAGTGCTGTACCTGCAATACTGTAGCCCGGGCCCGAGGTTATAATAATACCTGGGTATTGGTTGCATGGCAAAACCTCGGGCTACAGTACTACGGCTAAAAACCGCTGCTGCTTTCCTAAACTTGAAAGGTTTTGACTGTCAGTAACAGTGAACGAAAGATTATGAAAAAACTCCGCCGTGGTTCCACTAAGTGAAAGAAGTGGAAGATGTGGGCACACGGCAGCTACAGCCGCAACCGAGAAACTTACTACCGGGACGTCCGGTGCCACCATGGATAGGGCCGCCCATGCCCCCGGCAGGACGCTGACAATGTGACAGGGGTATCGGTCTTGTGTACATATCATGCATATGTACACAGTCCCTCCACAAAACCGTGATCCTCACCGGTGATTTTATAATAGGACAATAAATTAGAGGAAACCAAATCTATCGACTCGACTTGAAATAACTATTCACCAACAATGCAAAAGTTTTACTGGAAGCCATGTTCAGAATTTTGGGAAACAAAATAGCCACCGTTGCGTTTCAAGCTGTTGAATGAATGTTTTGTTGGGATCTCAGTCTGTAAACAGCATGCAAATATCTTCTAAGGCCCCGCCTACTTGATTTGAATATCGATGACGTCATCTTGGAGGGAGCGTCTGTCTGCTTTGCTGCCGATTGGATTTACCGCTGCTCACACCGGAAAAGGTGATCTCTGTCTCCGAAATTCTCAGATTTGTTTCTCGATATTTGAGGTAAGTTCAATAATCTACCAAAACCAATGTGTTCAGTTTTGTCTTAGCTTTCCCGTGATACCAAAATATTCAGCTTCAGAATAACTGATGAATTTTTATCATACTTGAAATATCATCAAGGCTGACTACATGCTCCCCGATTACCGTTGAATCTCCATACACAAGCAGAATGGCGGCCTACTCGAATGTGCGCTCGGCGTCTGTGGTCATGTTCCCGGGCGTGAAATTTACCGCCGGGTGATAGGTCATATGTTTATCAGGAGTTTGGCGGGCAAGGGACCACACCGTGTCTGGTTGGGTACAAAACTGCACACGTGTGTTAGTGTGTCGAGCGTAAAGCCTAAAACACTACTACGTGCGTTAATATTCGAGCACCGTCACTGGAATTACAAAATGTGGGGGCCGCGTTTTGGGGAGGCCTGCCGCGTACGAAGGTGTAGCTGCGAAAATATTAACTCGGCGAGTTTGTTTGCTAACCGGATCTCAAAGCGCGAAATAATTTTCAAGATGTCTTCAGTGAAGAGGGAACTTTTTTCAGATACCGGGACAAATTGTACGGCCTCGTCAGTTGACCTCATACAACCCGAAAGTATATGGCACACACGTACTTAAGGCACTGCCACCATTAATGCCCTTTTTAATGTTTTAACCATGTTCTGTGAATTTTGTACCTAAAATAATCAAACCGTAGGAAATCAAAATACGACGGACGAAATTGTTTATCCCTTGAACACGAATTCTTGGTTCAAAAAGTGTTTTTTGGTAATTCATGTCGGCAGGTTGTATGGTTTTACAGTACAATATGCTAGTCAGGGACAAAACTCCAGTCTGACATGACAAGCAACATAATGCAATGACCTCACAGGGCTCGACGTAAGGTCAAATCATCCACTAGCCCGAAGGACTAGTAGCAGTTCATTTTTTAGTAGTCCTCAATGAAATCTACTAGTCCTGCTCAAGCAAAGCCAAATGTTGCTCTCATGTTGTAAAGAGGTGTATATATGACCATTCTCATATTTTTTGTCGCAAAGGTTTTTAAACCCAATAACTAACTTTCATGCAAGACTAGCACATTTGCTTACTGCAAAATGTTTAACTTTGAATCATATATAAACCACAAAAATAACCTGAATGAAATGTCCTGTGTAGGAGGAGAGGTCATAAAAATAGGCTATTGCCATCAAGAATAAAATCAGAGGTAGGGATGAATTTGTTGGAAAATCCTTCATAGCTCAGGTAGTGCGCCATTAATTTGCAAAGAACATGATTGTTCATGGTGGGGACAGATTTGTTTCTCCAGAACTGAAATTCATACAGCCATTCACAAATGTTCCTGTGGAGTGCCTTCATATTTTTGACATATATCACATTTTAAAATTGACCAGTTTGTGGGGAGGACCTCTCATTTGTAATAATGGTTTGTGAAAAATTTTGTTTTTAATAGTAAAAATATTGCATTTTACCATTTCATGTGCTTGTGTCTTTTATGAGTTTTTGCCAGTTACTGGTAACAAAATGTGATTAGCACAAAAATAACCAATGACTCCCAGAAGTGATTGGATACAACAGTCTGATACACCCATTTCATACGTTGTTTATTCACTACTGTTTTAAGGGTCACTTCACTATTATTGCCCCAATAATTTACACTTTTCCACTAAAATGGCAAAAAATAAGTTGCTAGCACCAATTTATCTGTGAGGACTTCCCTCACCTGTACAAGCAGTAGCAACTTGCCATAGCACTGTTTTGGCAAGCTAGATGGCTCTTTTTAAGATCAGCTTCAATTAAGCTAGGGGGTCTTGACTATATATGGACGTCAGCATGTGGAGGCATTGTAAAGCAGGGTCAAGCTGGCTACGAACTATCGGAGGTGTTGTTTGGGAATGCCCCTGAAGAAATCTTGAGAAAAATCTTCTTTGAAAGGCAAGGATACAGTGTTTGAACGAAATTGTGGGGTTGCTCATGTTTTTAGGCGAAGTGATGAGCTTCAAGCAAACCAAAATACACGACGTGCAGACAATTCCGTTTGATGCTCAGCGTTGCATTGAGCCATGTTTCCCGGGGCCATGTTACTGGCATGTACAGTACAATTTGATTCTCCGTAGCAGGTAAACTGTTTCATTTTAAGTTGGTGATCAATAAAGTTTGCTTCACTGTTTCACTGTCCAATTTGTTTGGGTAAAAGTTAGTTTATTTTTATATAAAATGATCGAGGCTTGGTTCATTCTTATCGAATGAGTGGCCCGGCGTCCCATTAGTTTTGTAGCGATAAACTTTCCTGGACAGCTACGGAACTTGAAATTGCACTAGTCCGCAGGACTACCTCCGAAGACATTTTTACTAGTCCTCTTGAAAATTTACTAGCCTCGGGCTAGTGGGCTAGCGCTTATGTCGAGCCCTGCCTCAGCTACAATGAGTTCACTGTAGCAGGCCGACTCAGGACACTTGTAATTTGTTTTGAAATGACAATTAAAACCCGCGACCGTTAACTGGCTCGAACACGATCGAACACCCCGTATGATGTAATGTCTGTCGCCGCGATTTTAGGGGCAGGCTGTTTGAATGCGGTGTTGAAACCATAGTATTTTATTTGGTTGATTTACGATAATGGCCGTGCACTTTTTATTCGAGAACAGTAACTTGAAGGACGTTTGGCCTCGAAGTACAAAAGCGGGTTTAGCAGTTTAACATTGATGTGTGCATATTTTAAATAGTGGTTAAAGCAGTTTAAGTGAGTTGATTCTATGTAGAATCGTACTATTAATCTATCACTTGCCATGTTGATTTCAAGTTCAACTGTATGATCAAATGATGTTGGTTTTACATCACAGCGTTAACAATAGATTGACTTTAAATTTCTTTGCACCACGTACTCTAAAGAGTCTGTCACCTTCCATGTGTGGGGGTGGGGGGTTCGGGGGTTGAGTTTACACATCCGAAAATTGTTTCCAAACCCTAATTGCAGGATGTGATATCATGCATTGTGGGTAGGGGCTTTTGTACATTTTGTGAATGAGTAATATGGAGAGAGGATTATTGCTGGGGAAACATATTAAGTCACATTGTCATCGCTGGATTGTAGGAAGGGAGTGTTAGCTATTGGTTCTTATGTAAAGAAGACAATCACTCTTAAAATATTTATAGTGTTCATCGCAAAGTAATCAAATTCCAGTCCATTTTGCGTGACCTGATGTACACTCAATGATAGTAATCTTTAATAAGTCACCGAAATAGCTGCCTGCCTTTTCAAGTTCTGTGACTTGACATTACACTTGTTGCAGATATAGACTCCATTCATGAAATAAATCCAAAAGCACAAATGGCCAGCAGTCATGCAAAATTGTGCAAAAGTCTTTCAAGTTCCAATGTATAATTAGTCAGCTCATGGATATAACTGTTTAGGACATTTGAATATACTCATTTGAAATATTTTTCACCAGTAAAAATACAATATACAGAGTTGTCATATAGAACTGGCATTTGAAAAATGGTTTGAATCCCCCTCCATAAATTTCAGACTGTAGAAAAGATGGAAGATAGGGTTATTTTCAATCTGTAGTAAACAGCAACTCTCTACCTGCTGCCTCAATAGAGTCTGCTGCAGGTGACCTTTGACCTATCTGTGGTTTAATGTGCTTTTGTGGCATTGTGAATGGGAAATGGGTAGGTTGTTGAGGTGAATATGAAAAGGCTGGAAGCAGCTGTATAAATAAAACCAAGCACATCCATTCAACAAAAGACGCTGTTTTTGCTCCCACCAAACCGCATGTAGCTCTTGCTGAAAAGCGCTGTTGGCTTTTTGTACCGGTCTGCTTAGCATTGATACCAAATATGGATGTGAGTGCTGTTTTACTATGAGTGTTCAGTGTACTTCATTTAATGAGACGTCTTAGGCACTGTTGTGAATAGTAAACAGATCAGGGATGCCTCATCGGCATGTTGGAAATGCTTGGATCCAAAATTTATCAATTTATGGCAGTGAAATGCATTCTAGAGTAAGTTTTTTAGGTACTAGGTACAGTACCACAAACTGTCTATTCATGTCTTCAAGTGAAGTGGGGTGACCCTGGGAGTTGAAACTTCAGGGAAGGTTTAATTGCCATTTCTTGCTTTGTGCAAGTGGACCATGCTTGTGAAGTGTTGGGTAATGTAAAACAGAAGACGGAATGCATCCATTGTTGTCTGCAGTCCTAAGGAATGGTCAGACTTCATCCATCATGGTAGTATATTTCTGTGTTCTGATTAGTGGTCTGTTTATCTGCATTTAAATGTACCATGTTGTCCTTGTGTGACATCATTGCTATGTGCCCTATTGTTAGCCAGAGGATGATTGCCGCAAGTCATCAACATCTTGCCCCGTCCCTCTTTTAGTGTGAGTGCTTGCTAGAGCATACATGTACCAATGAAATTTGCCTCATGCATTCGAGGATTTGGAAAAATAATTTCAGAAAACATCTTTGTCAACTGATACACTTTATTGAAAAAGTATCAACAGCGTGATTAAGACACAAAACAATGTTTGAGTGTATGTCAGGACTATTGAAAGATAATTGGTAGTTCCCTCTACATTGTAACCAGTAAAACAGAGTTTCATGTGTAGCAGTATTTTGTTTAATCAGAGAGATTTCACTGGTATCTTGGTTCAAGTATTGGTTGAAGTTTGAATGAACTGGTGGCACTTAAGTCTTTCCCTCAAAAACTCTTATCACTGTGTTTATTACCAGTAGCACAACAGACATACTCCCTTGAAACATGACCTTTGCGAATACAAACACTGTCAGAAGTGAATAGTTTTCCATTTTAAAATGGTAAGACAGAATAATTCCAAATGGAGTCTGTCTATAACATTAGGCTAGTACCGTAACTGCCAGATCAAATTACTTAATGTCTGCAGTCCAGGAAGGGATTTTACTTAGTAGTTGGGCTGTAGGAATATCGTATACAAATGAATTTCATGCAAACTTTTATGCTTCCACATTTATACAAGCATGCTCCAAGTAATTTTATCGATGGACAGTCTGGGAATATTTGTCTCTCTGATGACTTGTGCATCTTCTCCTTGTCAAAAAAATAAAGGGGACATCCAGAGAGATCATTTAGTCTTTGAAATGCACCATTTACAGGCCATGCAGATTGATAACATTTTAATTTGGAATCAGGTTTCTTTACATCTGTACAGACAGACAGAGTGGAATTCGGTGAACTTTGGCTGAGGTTAAGATAAGGGGAATGATAGACAGCAGGGTGGCAGGAACTCTCCAACCCCAATTTGTGTCAAATGGAGTGTCTGGGGCAATTTCAAATCATTTACCATGAATACTCCTCCCTGGTATTTTAGTAAAGTCCAGCTGAGGGTAATTTGTGGTAACCGGTCTTGTAAACAAAAGTTTGCTTTTGTTTATGATGACCATGGATTGGATTACACATTTGTGTAAAAGTCCTCCAGAAAGAAACTCCCAGCAAACTGCAAGGTTGACAGGACAAGTGAAAGCTACTGTTTGTTGTGAGCCTGCCAAGGTTGGTGGGAAAGTACTTTGAAAAGTATGCCATGTAAATGAGCTCAGAGAGACCAAGACAGGCAAAATAGGGGCAACAGTTTCACACTCAGGGAACATAGCTTTGATAAGGCCCAATTTCATTGTTTAGTTTTATCTTAGACAAGACTTGAGATGACAAGTGCTGTATAGTGAGAGGATTCATTCTTGAAATGCTGTGGTTGATATGGGTGAAAAGTAGCCAGTCTTGTAAAAGAGAAAAAACTGATATTACGATTACTCTACCCGTGGGGTACAGTAACCCTGCATATATGTTATACATGTAGAGATGCCACCTCCGTTAGTAACATTGACCCCTAATATCACAGACTCATCTTTTAGTCATTATAACGTATTTCTTTCAGAAATAAAACCCCAACATTACTTGTTGTGCAAGATACTGTATGTACCCATTGGATGAGCCATATCCTGTTCATATCCTTTACCCGCTTTCTCTCATTACGTGGACTAGGAGAGTATGAATTTCAAATAGTGCACTGATGCATCATTGGAATCCCTGTGACATTCACTAAACTCTTGTCTGTGCCAGTTTGAGATAATCATCTCAACATCACCGGGAACCACTGATCCTCCCACTGAAAGACTCGGAGAGATTTGATCTTACATTGTGGGCATTTTATGAAGGATATCCAGGCAATTCTGAACTGCTATCATTTATTAATCGTGGATATCACATTCTTCGGTCGTCACCGAGAAGGCAACGTCTTCCCCCTAGAGGAAAACATGAGCCTCTTGGTCTAGAAATTGGATATTAATGCAAGTTTCACATTTGTGGGAAAACATTTGAGTATTGGAATTTGATGTGTAGGAGCCTCATCAGGGTTGAAAATCTGGACAGAGGATAAACATTTGCCCTCAATACAAAGCAGAAAGGTAAACATCTATGTGTGCTTTTGTGTGTACTAAGGGATAATGTCAAACATACTTAACATATTACTGGTCACTTATGCCATACATGGTGAATCATTTGCATATCACTATTTGATCGTTTGGAAAAAATGTTGAATGTCAATATATTATTAAAAAGTAAGCTTTATTTTAATGACTCACACAGTGTCGCTGTTTGTGAGTATATCAGAAAGGAATCTATGGAGTAAATGTTAAAATGTGAGAGAGATAGAAAATATTTAAGAAGTCCACCCATCTCCAAAATATTTCTCAGACCACTGTGAAGTTCAAATTACAGATATTTGTGACATGATTTAGGAAATTTTGCCTGATATATTGGTGTTTTGAATAGGGTTTGTGTTATTGCAAGGAATCTTACGACACTGCTGAGGAGCACGGAAAGATGTTGTGAATTAACATTATTTATGTAGATGAATTCACGGTGAATAGGCTATGTGTCATGGCAGTTAGGTGGGGTGTGGCTGCCTTGAGAAAAAAATGACAACAATTTAGTGCTAAGCTGTCCTTGCTGATCTACAACTGGTCAGTTATTTATTTCCAGATTTAAAATGTACAAACTAAGTCTTTCATGTTTCTGTGAATGAGATGATACGGACAATGAAAGGTGAATTTGTGTATTTTGGCTGTACAGAGCTCTTAATTAATTTTGCCTCAATATTGACAGCTACATCAGTTTACCCAAGAAGCTAAAATACTTCAAGGCAACCTGATGAAATGTTTACAAGACATAGTAGATTTTTGACTCAAGAGCGTGGATATTTGATGTTATAGGTTGAAAATTGCTAACAAACTGAGCAATACTGTGCTGTAAATAGTGGCAGTTTTATCATTATCACAATTTTGCAAATATTAGCAGTTTCTCATCTAGTAATGAATTGTAAGCAAGTTATCATAAAATCATCAGTGTCGCTGTGAAATGTATTTGACTTAAAAGCTATAGTGTCTGTTTTTCTCATCATACTGTAGTAGCCATTCCATCCAAGCTTGTTAGCATGCCTCTAGGGAATAGTATGGTATCTAGTCCTTGAACTACATTGAAAACTCAACGTGAATGCCAAAAAGAATGTGAACTGTGAACGTGAATGGAACGTAGGGTATCATGACCAACTCCTGTCAGTGGCTATAAACGAAAAAAACTAGTCATCAATGACCACAGACACACAGCTTGTCATTCACCTTGTTTTTTGTTCACAGTCTATGACTACGTGCCCCTTTTCTGTCCTTTTTAAAATGAATATTAATATCAGAAACCTATTGTGTGTTTAATCAATGAGTAATTATGTACTTTCAAACCAGGCAAAAAGAAGGACATCTACGCTGTTTTAGTTGTAATTGCCTGCCAGTATTTTAGGCACTATAGAATTACCATAAGGTCATCACAATGTAGTGATATCCTGTATTGCAATTATCAGGCAAGGCGACTTTATGTTGATCTATCATCATCAGTGATTAGATGCAATTTTCCGTCAGCAAAAAGAGAAATATTCTTTCTCTCTTCTTTGGCCTCTATTGACATGAGAGATTTAAATATTTTCTTTACATAACAAAAATAACTATGGTGACTGTGTTTAAATATTTAAGCATTGGAAAAATAAGCCTTGCTACAAGGTTATGTCTTCATGTCTCTATTATCATGCAAATTTCACCTTCAGGTAGCATAATTATCATCGCTCTGTGATTCTGATCTGCATGCAGTGTGTAAAAATAGATCTCAAGAAGTGCAATTATTAAAGACTAGAAAAATAGGATGCATGGAACAGTTAATTATCATCTGTAAATGACATGCATTAGTTATCTCATACCTGGAAAATTCCTTGTAGTCTGTTTGCCATGGAACACATGTTGAAGGTTTTGTCTGGTCCATTTCCAGTCTACCTGGTAGCCCTCAAGCTAAGAAATACCTGTTTAGGGAAGAATCTTTGCATACTAAACTGGTACACAGACAGTCAATTGAAATCGGGGAGGTTGATCAATTCTGCTGAGAATTTGTTTGAATGTTGGTCAGTGTTGTAGCTGTTAATTTTTCCATCCCAACCTTCTAGTTACCTTCTTCATCGACAAATATAAATACCGTAAGAAAATTTTCAAACAAACAAGCAAACCTTGCATATTTTTGTTCAGGTTTTATCCTTCCTTCCATCCAAATCATATTGCAGATTGCAGTGTTAGGTTTTGCAGGCTGGTAAGTGGTTGCCTCTTCTCTTTGCTAAAATCATAAATCTCCCGTCAGAATTGAATGATATTTGGCCAAGCCCTTGAAATGCCTTCTCATGTACAGTGTAGTGCCAATTGCAGCAAAACACACATGTATGAAAGGTCTTCTGTTCATCATAACAAAGTATGGTATGAAGTACAGTGGTACGGAGTATTAACTCCATCTGGTATGTCTGTCCACAACAACTTTTAATGCAATGGTTATGTGGTTGCTGAAACCTGGAAACAGTTAGTGAAAGGCAGACAACTATTGGTAAATGTTGACCATGGCAGTGAATGTGGAATTGCCGACAGGATGTACCAATTGGCAGCATTTAGAAACTGAAGGATGTGGTCAGAAGCCCAACAAAAGAGCAATTGTATATAAAGGAACTGTTAATAGGGCGGAAGCTATTGTCTTCAGCCTTGAGTCATTACAGCCCTATCTGGACTGTAGTATAACCTTCCTGATCTAGAGTGTTCCAAGAGACCTGAATAGATTTATCCGCCCATCTCGTGAACACAGATTGGTAGTCATGACAACCTACAGACTTTGTGTATCAAGGGAAATTTGCAGATAGTGTGATACATTAAACAAGATGTAATGTGCACAAAAGAGTGAAGGGTCCAACATGTCTGTTATAAAACAGCATATCACATAATTGTAACTCTACAACAAGCCTTAGGGATATAATCATCAACAACAGGATTTGCCAGGCATTCGTTATTGACTGAGCTGTATAATGAAAAATGGAAATGAAATGTCACATTTTAAACTTGTTAATGACACACTTAAACAAACACGAGATAAAAATAGAAAATACGGGGTTGTGTCCAACACAAAAGAACCACATCATTAATAGCCAATGCAGCCGAGATGTATGGGGGAAAGGGTATGTGAGGTCAGAGGTCATGCCTCCCATCTGACACTGAGATACTGCACATACCCAATAAGATTAAGGACAGTGGTTACAACACCCATTCATGATTAAAGTTGTGTACATGAATGTCTGGAAAATGCCTGCTGGGTAGTGAGTGAGTGTTGGCCTAGACTAAATCAGGCTGATGATTTGTGCAAGATGAGATGCAGTCTGTAGAGCAGTCTAAGGTTCTGGATGAGGTTTTGGTTTTTATGTAGTCTGTATGTAGTCTTGTCAATGCCGTCTGCAGCGATGTAGCCCTTGGGTTTCCCAAATGCACATAAAAGTTGTATGGAAAAGAAAATAGGTCATGTCATTGAAATACCTAAGAGGAATTCATTTGCCACATCACAGCAAGTTAGTGCATTCATAGGTTCAGATGTTTCATCTCTGCTTCCTGTTTATAAGTTTCAGGGCCTTTTCACCGTAGGGAGGAACAGCTACCCCATTTTTGTGTCCAGATGGTGAAATTTAGGAAATTTGAGACAGTATTAGAAGTGATGTGCACTCACCCTCTGTTTTTGATTTTTTGTTGCTCAGAGGTTGGCTTATCTTTAAAAGTCAACACATTATGTAGACAGACCTCATCAAAGTTGACAAATTTTTTCATAGTTATGACCAAAAGTATCTGGTCAAAGGGTATTTCCCTGTATGGCGTAACTTTGATGAACTGAAACCAGATGCTGGTTTACTGTGCAAGGGTCCTGGCATATGATTGGATACACAGCTGTTGAAGGCATCACAGGTTAAATTTAGAGCTGAGCCAGTACAAGCTACAGAGGCACAGGTAGATAAGGTTGACATTATGTGTGAATTGACTGCATAGAAATAAATGACTGGTGTATTTATAAATGGACAGTTTTGCTGTTTCAAATTTGAATTTACAAACTTCTAACTTTGATGATTAATAACCTTTACCTTCATGATTTTTTATGTGTTATAGCATAGTGCTATAAAAGCCCACATTAATGTCTCAGATTTTAATTAATTACACTTTAATCCAATATTCACATGATGGGAACTGTATGTCATTAATCATGAAGGGAATTGTGTTTTCCGTTTCATGTTGTTTCAACTGATTGCAAGATTAAATTTCTTCATCACCATCTGGATGTCCAATAATCCTCCAGTAGAATGCTGCTTTAACTTACATTAATGTTAGCCAGTAGGCATCAAAGAAAAAAAACTGGTACCGCCTGTCTTGTATTAAAAATGAGATCTTGAGAAAGTTTTCTTCATTTCTTATTGTCATATCAAATGATTGACTCATTCCATAAGTAATATTAATTTTTTTTCAGCACTGGATGTCTCAAAGTTTGATGTTATTTAATTTGATAAACCTACAGCATCAAAGATGTAGAGTGTGTCTGCAGACTACCGATGAAAATAGACACATCATCAATGTTACTAGTAACATTTTAACCTTACCAGCTTTCAATCTCCCATATTTGATTGTGATACAAAGTGATTTCAATAGGTAGCATCGCTTTAGTTTCGATAGTATCAAAGGCAACCATTCATTTTACTTTCTTAAATCCCAGAATCCTCTGCTCTGTAAAACTGTCAAATTTAACTGTCACATCATGATTTGATCTCATGCTACATCATGGAGATATTTACACTTGTGACCTCCCACGTGCTGATAGTGTTCAGTCTGACCTTGGTATTGGTCTTATCTTTGTACATGGGCTTTTCTGTCTAAATGCTTATTACATCAGATATATGATTTAAGCTTTCCTCATCCAATCCTGTGGCTCTCCATCACTTGTTATTTTCACAGCATCACACATCTTTTTTTGAACTTCTAACTAACAATTTTCCCAACCAAGTTGTAAATTTAGTTTGTATCACCTGGTGGGAATATTTACAATGGAAAAATTCAATGGTCATGGTATGAAAGGTTAATATTTACTCTGGCTAACATGTCTTTGATAAGAAATGCACATTAGACACACAGAGGAAGGTTAACTATAAGATTAGCTTGTCAAAAGAGACCAGTTAAAATGTAACCTGACTTATTGATGCTGTCACCAGTCATTTATGTTTCACTGCCCACATACTTATCAATTCATGTACATCTCATAGCATAATGAGTTAGGCTGAATGCAGTATGTATGTGTATGTGTGAATGTTATCATCACCACAGACAAACATATTTGAATCATTTCTCTGCCAGCCACAATAAAGGTTGTTTGTGTGGTTGACCCTCTCTGATGTACACAATTTGCATGTCTAAAAATATAAGTCTGACGTCATGGCTGACCTGTCCTGTGTCCTTCAGGTATCAATGTTTTGTGGAGTATTACTATTTGATGGTGGATTGTTTTCCTTAACATGTACTTTCAATAGTGGTGGACTAGCATTGTTCACTCAGTTACAAAGCTTACATGGCCATGTTTTTCAATAGTTTACAAGGTGACTTCATATCTGTACATACATTTTATTACCCTGGTGTTTTATTATTTTACATCAAGGTTAAAAATAGCTGGGATTTCAGTCGCTCAACTATTGGCCAATAATGTCTCAACTCTTTTATATGACACGCTACATTGTGTTTCATATACTGATTTAATTGTAGATTAGCTTGAAAGACATTTTCTCAGAATTCTGCATTTCCTCTCCTTTGTGTCAGAGTATTACGTGTTTGTCAGAAATCATGCTGGGCATTATGTATATTGATTAGGTGTTTCACATCAGCACCATTACAACATTTTGTCACGTTTCTTTTCTTTTTCATTTTCCTACCATTTCTGTTATTGCGTTTGTATTTTTTCTATACTTTGAGACTTTGTGAATTATTACATGTTGCACTGAACTCATGGTGCTACCAAGTGTTACAGAGTCTAAGTCCATCTATCCATTGTTTCATAATGAAACAATGGATAGATCCTTGACTATGGGACACTAAAAATAAATTTACAACCTTCTGTCCGCCAATGTCCTCTAAACATGGGTTTATAACAGCTCTGTTGAAAACAACATACCAGCAGAGACACTATTACCTGAACAATGCTTATTCATAAACTCCCTGACAGCCCTTCATTGGTTACACAGTTTGGCCCTCTCATGTCCCAATATTAACTAGCTAGGTGTAATCAGGCTCTGAAAGCTGGTGCAGCTAACGTGGTTTGCTATGCAGGTAAGCCTGCTTAGCCAAGCTGTAGGGGGGCAGACACAAACATTACCAGTACATTGCACAGCATATCCAGGGAATGTGAAATAGTCTGTAGGGAGCAAGGCCGGGGAGGTATCATGTTCCTTGGTCAAAGTGAAGTGTAGTACAGGACCCATCTTCATTGTAGTCCGGTATCCAGGTTCACTTTGAGAGTTTAACTACCTATATTTATGTTTATTTTATGTATTAAACGTGTGGTACCAACTTCCCCAATCAGTCCACTTGTACAGGGTTTTCTCAACTTGAAAGACAGATGACAACATTCTCAACCTGTTGATTGAACCAATAGCAGACAGAGCCCGCTTTGTCATATGTCCATGAGAATGGGAACTTAACTGATAAAGGAATAATTCTTCTTTGGCAGGGAGTGGTGCAGGTAGATATTTCTCGTCTAACGTCTACGTGCAAGGAGTGAGGCACTGCATAACTACGGGTAATTCAGACCACAGAGCGTCTTTCATTTTGAATAATGACTCCTTAACCCAATGGGATAGTGGTGAAAGAAAGCTGATGGAGGGAATGAAATAATAGATAGGGTACTCAAAAGCTGTCTACAGGTTTCATTGTTCTTGCCTTTACAACAGTGAACTTAAATGCTTTGAAGTTCTTTGTTGTCAACAATATGTAAGGAGTTAAAAAGTGACAGGGTAGAACAAAAGTAAGTCAGTAATTACAACAGTACAATGGTGGTATTTATGGGGAAGGGGGGGGGGGCAATTAAGATGATGTGTGGGAGGTGTGATTGAGTAATGTTCAAATTCCAACACCTATACTATGGAAGTCTGGTGACGAGTAAACTGTGGGTAGTATGACCAACAGGGCATGTGGGCGATCTGCAGTAGTAGATGTAGTAGATGTAGTGACAGTGTGAATAGAAAAGACCCACAGCAGTGTACTGGTGGTGTCACTCTCACGGTTGTGCTCTCATCAAATTTTCAGTTTGAAAATGTCTTCTTTTTTGAGCAATCTTGGGTATCAACTTGTACATTCATAGCAATGTGCAAACAGTTGTATTGCGTACTTTTGACCAATATACCATACTAAAATGAGGGTAGGAGTCCACCTGAAAAAAATGAATATTTGAAATTAATCCTCTTTCTCCCAAGTGGTATTTATTTCTATGGTTTGTTATGGAGCCTTGTAGAAAAAGGATTAAGTTTGGTGTTTAAACCAAGTTCCAGATCCAAACTAATCAACAATGTGGCTATATGTCCACACAATTACCTGTTTTATGTCCATCTTATGAGGCAAATTACATTTGAATGGTGACATAAATTTTAGACACAAACAGTCTACAACCAGCCAAGTGTACAAGGATCTTTAATCAAAAGGAAAACATTTCTCAACCATCTAATGTGTTGGAATTCATATTCACCCAGAGCAGCTCATGGATGATGTATATCACAGTATATGATACATGGATTGAAATTACATAGTGCCAGTAAAAAGAGACAAAATTACGAAAGGTTTACTCAAGAATTACTGATATTTCTGTTCACGTATTCTGTATCAATGTACTAAGTTGAATAGTATCAGTAAATATAACACAGTGCTTGGTCTAGTTCTGTGGGCCTTTAGGTACATGGCTCACTGATTGGTTTAATGTTGTAAGGCTTCAAATGTACTGCTCACTGATTGGTGTAGTGTTGTAGGGCTTCAAATGTACTGCTCACTGATTGGTGTAGTGTTGTAGGGCTTCAAATGTACTGCTCACTGATTGGTCTAGTGTTGTAGGGCTTCAAATGTACTGCTCACTGATTGGTCTAGTGTTGTAGGGCTTCAAATGTACTGCTCACTGATTGGTGTAGTGTTGTAGGGCTTCAAATGTACTTCTCACTGATTGGTCTAGTGTTGTAGGGCTTCAAATGTACTTCTCACTGATTGGTCTAGTGTGTAGGGCTTCAAATGTACTGCTCACTGATTGGTGTAGTGTCGTAGGGCTTCAAATGTACTGCTCACTGATTGGTGTAGTGTTGTAGGGCTTCAAATGTACTGCTCACTGATTGGTCTAGTGTTGTAGGGCTTCAAATGTACTGCTCACTGATTGGTGTAGTGTTGTAGGGCTTCAAATGTACTGCTCACTGATTGGTGTAGTGTTGTAGGGCTTCAAATGTACTGCTCACTGATTGGTCCAGTGCTGTAGGGCTTCAGTTACACTACACTGCTCTTGGATTGGTTGGGTAATGGCACTGTTAGTATCTAGTACTGTAGTATTTTGGCACACAGTGCATTGATTTGTATAGTATAGGCCTGTGGCTACACTTTGTAAGGATTTGATAAGCAATAACAGTAAAAGACTTACGGTAGAAATTTCAAAATAATGAAATTACCAACCCATAGATGACAACAAAAAGGCAGATGTGAAATGTGAAAGAGACTGCATACACTACATGTATATATCAATGTACGTAACATTTGCAATGATATGCTACACATCCAGGAAACAGTTGCTCAGACCATGATTTATTTTGGGTAAGTTACCAGTAGGTAAATTTACCATATAGATCAGTGCACATGTCAATGATAGTGTTGAAAAAACTTTTATGAAAGACAACATCATGTTAAATATGTTATAAAGATGGTAGATCAGCTCAATTTGGGGCATGTTAACCGTCCAGTGGGAGCTTTTAGGTATTCCTCCATCCTGACAAGATGCCAGTGTTCGTTACAAATACACCATTCATGCCTGACTTTCAGTTCAAACAGTGAAAGCTGAGAAGAGAAGTTGAAATCTGGCTAAAGGAAAGTGGTGTACTGTTATAGTCATCTGTTTTCCATTATCTGAAGTATATTGAGGTCCAGTTCAAATGCATTAAAAAATGGGTAAAATAGCATTCAAAATCTGCCGGTGCTACTGTTCTCTGAAGCTGTGGTGGATATAGCAGCTGGCACTCTTTTATAGTGTTCTGTGGGCAAGTGTTTTGCAAGTTTTATGAGCTTGCAAACGACAAGCCTTAAGAGGTTTTATCTGTAGAGATGTGGAATTTTGAATCCGTTATTTCGTTTTTATCTCTGTTAGGCGTTCCATCCAGAATTTTATTGGTTCGATGATAAATTTAACTTTCCTCCATTACTGATTTTTTAGACTCAAGCTTGCATATCTGTTCCGTGAGAGCCATCTACATACATGTACATGCAGTTAAGGGTAAAATCATGTTGTTCTGATAAGATGGAATATTACAATGGCATTTTGAATGTGATTACTCAGCATTTTTGTGTGTTGTTAGTTTGCTTGAGAAGTTGGTGATGTTCTCCCCTGGCGGAGACTGATGTTTTTTTTGTTGTACTTGTCAAAACTGATGGACGGCTGGTGAGAATTAGGTCACAGACAATGCATATGTTGAGTGTGAATGTGTTATATCTCCCATACATTGTAAAGACAGCTTGTGCAAGCAGTGTGAGCTGGGTTGGAAGAATAACGTCACACTGTCATAAATTCTCACATTGGACAAATCTTATCAAAGTAACATTAACGTTGATGAATGACAGATGGGAAAGCATTCACTTTTCACCATCAGTTTTAAATAGAGGGGCTTTAAAATGTTAGCGCATCATGAGCGTTTGTCGTGTAGACATCAGTGCCTCTGTATTCAAATGATAAGTCATCCTGTATAGTTGCAGCTCAGGTTTTGATCACTTCTAAACATGCCTTCTCATTCCTATGATTATAGCAGTATGCTGAGACTCTGCTGTGCTCAATATGATCGGCACCAATTCTGTGATGGGATTTAGTATTAACATTTCACTCCTCTATTTCCTGGCTAATAGCCATAATGAAGATGATTGTACAATCCAAGCATTATTGAAAGTATTCAGAAAATATCAAGAATGATAATGAAAAAGCTAAATTTGTTACAGTTGCAGTTTCTACATGTACATGCTTTCTGCAAACATGGATATCATCAGGCTCCAAATCCTCATCACCAGGTATACATGTAGGCATTATCTTAAAATGTTACTTTGCAAGGCAGTTTGTGCTTTAGAGTTGTCCAATTACCCTGCAAGAACATGAAATACACATTATTTTGCACCCAGTATTATCAGTGATTATCCTATCCAACAAGGTCTGTGTGTCGTGTTTCCTTGAGAAATGTAGACGACACTGTCATAGGAATTTTTCAACCTATGCTTGCTGTCTTCTATGAAACTCAAATGAATCCTCGTTAAGATAGTTTAGAATTTCTCAGGCATTTTGGTTTTCAAAACTATCTGAAAAAGGAAATCATAAGCCTGCGTGATTCATAAAATGCTAAAATTTACCAATGCTTGATCACAATTTTTACGAATGATGGTTTTTGTCTGTAAACTTCAGATTATATTCTAAATTAGTGTTAAGAAAAAGTGAGTTGGTAGAGCTTTTAATGTAAGAGAATTATATTGACACAGTCTTTTTCCCAAAAATCAGTTTCCTGTTAACCATCATGAGTTGGAACAATACAGTTTGTCTGACATTGATAGGCTATGCCACACACAATCATTACATTGTGTTCCAGGATTGGAAACCTATAATGATTGAGTGTGAAACTAATAGCAACTGAACATTCCAGTGCTATTTCACAGACTGGACACCAGGGGTCTCTTGATGTGTGACAGGTATCATCTCAGGCCAGTGAACGGGCTGTGTAGCCAATGGTAGTGTCATGTTGTTTGGTCAGTATAGTTCCTCTGAGTCATATACGAGGTGAATTCTAAAACTCTCCAAGAATTTTCCACAATTGGATTTAAAATACCTTGACTTAGTTACAGTGAACAGGTGTCAAATGTAACTACAGTCCTGAGTCATTCCAGTGTTTATGGGGTTGAAGTAACAGCCATTCCTTTGTCAAAGGCAGACAGCTACCGAAGAGGTTAGCTGCTAAGAGTACATTTTTCACCATACCCAGTGGTATATACTGGTATGTATGTCAATCATCCAACCTTCAAGTAGTCTCCACACTGTTTCAATACTTGCCCTTGTCGTTTATTTTCACAAACAGCATGATCCCTCTCCAAGTTCACCAATCATCTTGTTTATTTTTAAATGCCTTTCCATCATTTTCCCATAGATTAACTCTTAGATCATGGGCTCTCTAATGATTTGTTTGTTTTCATGGTGAATTTTCCTCCATTGTGCAAGACAGCCCCCATCCATAACAGATCAACAACCAAGTTTACATTAACTGACAGAGGTTTATCAGTTAGAATAATATTTGAAGTTACCTCCATGGCTGATCACCTCCTGGCTATTTAACTGGCCAGACTAGTCAATTAAACATTCATATAGTACCCAGACAGACTGCCCTGGTATGTGTTTAACCTTCCGTAACCCTAGTCACACATAATATCATGTTGGCAGGCATGTAATTCTGAAACGTGTAATGCTTTTTAATAATATTAGACATTGTTTTAAACTACTCATATCCTGCGATGATATGAGTTTGTGTAACCATAGTTACCTGAGACTGCTACCCTATTTTCACAACAATCACTTCTCCTCCTTGCTCGCCAACACGTCTCTCTGTCAAGAATGATGCCACATACCCTGTAGCAATACTGACTAAATACAGGCAAGAGACCGACAGTTTCACTGAGAAAAGACACCCTGCCAAAGATAAATTTCCTTACTTCAAAAGTCACTGATATTATACATAGCTGCTTTAATTTCCCATCAGAATTAATGTACCCTTCTTGTTTCATTTAACATGGAAATCCGATTTACATGTAGGTTATCCCACACTATCATTTCCAGTTCCCCCTTCTGAAAGCTGGTTTTAATATTTTTGAAATTATATGTCAGCCAATATTTTAACTTTCTTGTAGAACATTTATTTTTCCAAATGTTACCTTTGGGTGAAAAAACAGCCTTGCAGTGTCTGAAAATTTGCGTAATCAATCATAGAATGGAAACATCTCAAGAAGGTACTCAAACTTCAGATATTTCCACATCTGGCGATCAACTTATCAAAAACCTTTTTACCTCATTGCTTCAGTCAACTGCCATGGCATTATCTACATTTTGGCCGGCTTCTTGATAAAGTTCCACAATACCCATTGATTCCCAGAGTTGGTTTGAAATCTGCAACTTAGATAGACACCGTTTCACTTTGTCTCTAAAACAGAAAATGAAAGTGTTAAAATATGTGTTGAATTCTCAGAGTTTTATTCTTACATGCATGTTTTTCCATGGCAACACTTTTTTACCTGCCAACACAAAGGCATACTATAGTTGGTTGTGTGAACCTTATTCTTGCGGGGGGGAAAAATAACTACAAAGGTTTAAAGACTGTCAACAAATCTACATTGTGGTTTTGTAGGATACTGTACAAATATGAAGATAAGAAAATCTGTTTTTGTAGGCCAGAGTATAAACCACGCTGCAGACAAAATGGTGTTTGCAGAAGACACACCTTTTACAACCTTTGTTGAGCAAAAGCCAGACTTTTTCCCAGGACACAGCATTAAACATTAACTTTATATACTTTCTCAGGAATTGTCCTACACAAAAAAGGACTTTCAGAGGGCCATAAATTTTGTCAAAGTGGACTGATACAAGCGCCAGGTTATGTGTTCACGTTGATTGTGTACAGATTTATGTCCTATTTTCATTGTACTGTGCCTTCTATCTCACAGGCAATGAAAGTTCATTGACATTCATACAGGCAGTATACTGGCATATATGATCAAAGGAAGCCTTCATGAGAGAGTCAGTTGTGAAAAGGGGGCCTTGCTGGTGTTGCCTTTCATGCTACCCCATGGAGTGTAACATGCCCAGTGGTCACATGTCAGACCTCCATTGGAGTAATGCTAGTTTGATTTTTGCATGGGATGTAATGTCATGCAGCGGTAACACTAGAATGTAATGAGTTTTTTTGTCTGGGGAATTGGTGGCTGCAATTTCAACAAAGAATACTTTTCAGTTATCCAGCCTTGCTGTAAAGAGACTTGCAGACCTGGTGACATATGACTTCAAGTTTCATGAAACTTGTAAAAGCCAAGTAATATCCTGTGATTATCAATTTTTAGTGATCAATGGATCATAAAAGAAACTGACCTGTACAATAAATGTGTGATATATGGACATGCAATTCAAAACCAACAGACGTCATGGTTGGTAGGGACTTTAGTTTGTTCATCACAATAATGCAGGTATTGTGACATTAATATCTGAAAGTCAAACAAGACCACCACTTTGTTTTCTGAAAAGAACATTGCCAGTGCCTTGTTTTAGGTCAAAATATGTGACTGTAATTGAAACACTTTTGTACAAAGTAAATTATACTAGCAATGCCAGATATGACTTCATGATAAAAGGTTTGCATGTGCCAGGTAAGGTCATAAGTCAAAGGTTTGACCTGACCTTTAACTGTCAGTAATATTTGCTGTTGTGAAATACAGGTGATCACAGGAACTGCACAATTGGTCTCAATTAGTTTTGTCATGAAAATTTTGTAAGGTAATGTGTTTCACATTTGAAAACAGTCAGTATACTGTATTTTTCTAAAGGTTCTAAATTTTCACATACAAAATCAATAATGCTCAGGGCCTAGGTCTTTTTAGTCTCAACGTCTTACAAAAGAATTTGTCTGTCAATGTTAATAGACAAAGAATTCAACATCTAATTTGGTTTATTATTTATGGTTCATTTTGAGTATACCCGGTATTTGTTTTGCAGACTTCAATGAATTCCCTGCTTATGATCTCCATGTCTTCAATGCATACCTATAAACTGGGTATTTGAACACGTTATGTCTGTCTTAGTCTAGACCCTATTCGTCGCTTTCGGCCTACGTTCCCTCTCCGTCAGACAGAGTGGGGATGAAGGCAAGAAGCAACGAATAGGGTCTAGGGTATGTCTATGTACTGGTTCATGCCCTTCTTGCTTCTTATTGTGTTACAAGTGCTGGATTGGTGTGTTAATAACTGATAGTGATAATCTCAGCCATGTTTCAAAAGCAGAACAACATAAAATATACAAGTTTGTCCCACTTTGTAATGTCCATGGAAATTTATTTTCCATGATGAATTTCCTCTTCAATACTACATGTATCTTTCCAAAGGCAAAACTCTGGATCTTATGCAACTACAAACAAGAAGGCGGACAAATTGAGAGGAAAATGAAAAACACCAGTCATATTAAAGCATCAAGTGAAAATGTTACAGCTATATTTCTAGAACACTGTGCCAAAAGAATCAAATGTTGTGTCATGTGTTGAGAATTTTGTAAACATGGAAAATTTCTTATTCCAAAACTTGGTCATATGAGCATTTAGGCATGGGTATGTTGCCAGACAGAGGGAAAGTGTAAGGTGTGTAGAAAACAAAGCTGGGTATCTTCCCAAGATCATTAAGCTGTCCATAATACCAGTGACATAGTTGACAGCATTAATTGTAATAGAAATGCCTTAATCTCCTCCCATGGACAATTGGTTGGAGTGACAGTACATGGCAGTAGTTTTATTGCTTTGAAAATGGATGTGAATATCTCTGGGGAATAAAGCTAAAATTGCCAAAGCCAGTTTCAACTCGAATATATTCAAAGTTGTAATGAGTGTCACTTTCCCTGCATTGATAATGCATTTGTGACGACACTGTCATCCCTCCTGTTGCATAATTTGCAACAAGAATGTTTGTTGTGTATTGGAGCTGCACAGGTACAATAGCGATTAGCAAAATAAGCTTAGTGCTGTAATGAGCTTTAGCCCAGGGCAATTGTTGACTGTTTGACTACAACAAACTCATTGGTACTGTGATCGGTTTGTTTTCTGTGTTTAGATTTTGTCTGTATGGTTCAGTGGTATGGTAAAACACTTGACTGTGTTACTGCTAATGGAAAGACAAAAAGATGAAATTCGATGTATCACATCAGAGCTGTGATGTGACATCATAAAAGACAAATTTGTAGTGGAAAGCAGGTAGACCCCTGAAATGTCTACAGATTGGCTTCTATTTGCTGTTTTGGTCAATTAAAACAATTTTAGAAATGGAATATTCTGCACGAAACCACTCGTATCATGTGTCATTTTAATTTTATTTTAATTGAAAAAAGATAGGGCATTAGTAACGCGAAGCAGAATTGGTGAAACGTGACAGTTATTTGAGGCTGTAATTAGCATGCAAAATGAGTTCAAGGTTTAAACGGGGTTATTGAAATTTTGCTGAGTGTATATTGAGTCATCCAGGCTGCCAAGCTGAATTATCATCATTCATCAATTACATTCTCTAGTGCTGTATGCCTTGAAAAATGTCAGTTTTGTTTGCATATCATTCCACTGGGTTGCCATCGGAGAAAAATGGAGACTAAAGCATTTGAAGTACTCATGGTATCATGGATGACCTTGTTACACTGAGGTAAATTCATTTGAAAATGTCCAAAGGAAGGTGATTTATGTATGCAGTATGTCCTTGGTATAGGTGAATGTGTTCAGTAAGAGTGTTAAATCTAGAAAGGTATGCTGATTGGTGGGTGTGTCCATCTGTAGGCTGGCTTAAGGAATGAACTGATGGATGCCCTTGGAAAGCTGTCGTAATTTGTGTTGTCAAAATCATTGACCTTAAAAGAGATAAAAAAATAAGGTTACAAAATAACTCTAAAGACGTTATTTTTTTAAATAGTGATATTTGAAAAACACTTGACTTATTTTCAATTGGTGCTGAAAACTCTATTTGCATGTTTCCAAAACCGACTAGGGGATAGATGAGCAAAATACATACTGGCAATTTTAACCAACACAGCTTTTGGGCTAAATACTTGAGTCACAGGTTAGCCAAGCCACAGTGTTGCTGAAGCTCATTAGAATGCAGACACAGAGATAACAGACTGCTGTGCTACACATGAATCAGTGACTGTCAATCAGACATTTCTTTCTTCAGAGTGGCAGTACTGTCATCGCAGTGGTTCGTGTGTACATTTTACTGAACACTCCACATATAATTTCTTTGTTTACTCACTGTCTGCATTGCCTGTTGGTCAATCATACTTATGATATACCTGTGTATACCTGTGTATACTGGGCAGGGAGGAAGCTATGCAGTCAACATGTAAACTTTGCATTCCACTTGTGAAAACTCATTTCATGCAAATGACATCACTTTTTCCTGTTGACTCGGGCAGAAGCAAGTTGACTAGACATCTGATGAGAAAGTGTCAAGCACATTCAGGTATTCAGCAAATCTGCTGAAAAAATTCCAAAGTGGTAAATTATAATTACATCTAATGTCTTCACTCACATGTTATTTAGAATTTCCTTACTCCTTATTGCTGTGTTTGGTAGTGGGTATTGGGTATCTCATCCTGTAATTGGGCGTTTACCTGTTGGACAATAGGATGAATAAAAAATATCAATTTTATGTCCTGCTTTTTATGGGCAGACACACTCATACCCAGAGAAATGATGTGCAACTAAAGTGTCTGTTGAACATTTTCCTCTCTGTGGAGAGAATATCACATTTAACATCATAATTTCTTGTCAAATAAATTTTACATTTTTATTGATCTACATTCAGATTGATATAGTATTTATCTTTTTTCCTTGCTATGCTTGCCCAGACAAACTGTCAACGTTTCCTGTTTGTTTGATTTTGTTTTAAAAGCATTATTGTATGGGCTCTTATTGGTACTTGCCAAACAAAAAATGTGATTTAAAGCCCTAGCTGTGTCTTTTAGCATGAGTTTTATGATTTTACTTTCAGGCTAAAATAAGTTTTTGAGAATGTACTAATTTAGATGTGTGTATGCACCTATTATTAACTACCCGTTGGGACCGTATGTGCAATTTAGAACAAGATAAAGATTACACTGCAATTAAATGTTTGCCCAAACATTAAATCGCAGCCCTATGCGGAAAAGCAAAATACAGTGGATATTGTGCATATCTGCATTGAATTTTCACATAAACTGCACAGAGTAGTCCAATGTAATGCATAGGGGTGAATGTTTTCAACTGTGACATTGTATGTTCTATTTCCATTGTAATAATATTACCAATTTTTGAAAATGGTGGGAAATCAAAATGACTGTTAAAATTTGAATTTACTTATCAAAGGAATGGTTTCCTACTGCAGTAAAAGTCCATATCCCTTCAGAGGGTAAAATTCAGAGAAAAACCAGGAGAGAATACTGAAAAGGAAGATATTTTTAGGTCAACAAATTTCAAGAGTTCCAGCTATTGGGGCCTTGGGCTTTATTCAGGAAATCCATCTCTTCCCAAAACATATTTGTTTCATTTCAGTTTTGATTCCTCAAACATCATAACTCATGGTGAGGCTCATTAAAATCATTTTAACGCTGGTACTCATCTGCGTTGTTCAGATAAAGGAATGTTTCCCACAATTCTTTGCAAGCCTTTTCAACTCAAGGGATATCAAAACATTATCTATAACCGCTTTGCTGGCCATCAGACGTGTGTTTTCCAATCTCCCGCTAAGTGTTACTTTTGGTTTCTGCTGTTGATAACTGGTTATTGTGCAATACGTAAGTACATATCTCTGTCTCGAGGGAACAGATAAGGAGAGGGTACCATACTTCTTTAGCAAAACAGCAGGTGGAGGAGATATTGAGGTCATAGGTTAGTGCAGGTCACATATAATTTACCCAGTGTTATGTTTACTGAAAATCTAATTTTCAAAACCAGTGTTTGTTTATCAGCAGTAAAATTGCCCACTGATTAAGTGCATTGATAATGGAACTCAGCAGACAGTCGATATCAAAATCACTATAAACTAAAGTGGAATGTTATAAAATGTTAATGTAGACATCGCAGAATAATTTTTTTAAAAATCTGACTTTTGATGTACCCTTACATGTATTTACATTCTGAGCATGTATTTCTGATGTAGCGTACTGTAATCTTTCTGAGTGTAGTCACTCAAATACTGACCAGAATGTACATGTAAGGCTGGGAAAGGTGTGCACAACTGTGTTATCAGCTGACCATGGTTTTAGATTCTAGCTGGCCAACATAATGCTCTGCCAATCCCAAAACACCTAGGCTTTGCAGATCCCCCAAATTTTCGGACTAAAGTGTGTTATTAGGTCAAGTGAGAGTGAGGGTGTATATTGAATAATGTTTCAAGTCAAGTGTGTTATTAGGTCAGGCAAAATCTGTCTCTCTGAACGGAATGTTATTCGCACAGATTACACCATCGCAGCAACAGATGTGTTTAATTGTTTTTACTACTATCCTCAGCAAACACAATAATCATTGTCTTTTAAAGGATTGGATGTGAAATTTTAAAATATGGGTATTTACAGTTTTATATAGTGAAATATTTGTTGGATATTTTCCATGTTTAGGAGTGTCAGAAAGACAGTGCGTTTGTGGTATTCAGTTCTCTTTCCACAGATACCACTCTGTCAAATTCAATTATGATATAGTATTGATTGATGAGTGTTGATTCAATTACAAAATCTGATTCTGACAAACGGCAGATTCAGGCTTATGATGAGGTTGCAGTGTTTTTAGTTATCAGTTCAGTTTGCTAGAAAATTGTTGATTACATGAAGGATGTATTCATACACCTACATAAGTGTATCATATGGGTTGGCGTGAACTTTGTCGTATCAGCTGCTCACTAGTATTAGAATTTATCCTGGAGTGAAAATCTGTGATTTTCATTTTAGTTTGTCGTGAAATACTCTTTCTTTAAATTCTTGTTTGCATCTGTGTTTCATTATCTTAAGACATTCATCTATATCAACATACATTTATATGCAAGGATAATGACAAACACATTTGATATGTTTAAAGTTGGACATGAAAGTGTGTTGTAAAATTATTGGCCTATGCTGAGTTCACAGGAATGTGTATGTTGATGACTGTGAGGTCACCATATTTCAGTACTTTCAGTACAGCCTGCATGCTCATCAGGACTAGGTGCTGACATTGATGGAACGCTACTCTGGATAACCTCTAGCGTGACTGCATGCTGTCCTGAAATTAATAAAATTCATCAACAACAACCCCCAAACCATCACCCAACACAGTATTAACACACTGGCAATGCACAGTGGCACTACCCTGTCAGGCTTTGACAAAAACATCTTGAAAGACACTTTTTTCCAGTTATTAATCCACCCGCCAGTTTTGTGAAAGGGTTAGTGATGATGAGAAACTAAATAATAATATGTTTTCAAGATTTATGAACTTATTGTACTCGTACCTAGTTCAGTGACATTTGTAAAATACATATCAAGCAGTATAGATAAGCCCTCTAATCCAGGCGACATGTTGTACCCACTTGGTTTCAGTTGATTAAATCAAAAAATGTTATCATGGATATTTAGAACAAATGACCCTTGTTCAGCATTTATTCTCAGCATTCTGTTTGTTTAATTGATGTCAAAGAGTGTTTTCAACTCACTGAATTTGAAAACCAAAATACATCAATCAATGCAATTACATGGTAAATGCTGGAGAAGATAAAAACTGTTTACTTAAAATGGTGGTGTTTATTCATGATGGCTGATGAATAAATTCATTTTCAAATGAGATTGGTTTTGCGAAAAATGGCTCAAGTTGATCAATACAACAGGGAACATAATTTCTCTCAAGGTTTGAATATTTTATTATATATCCCATAATATGTCAAATAATTACCATATTAATGTCACAAAGTACAAATGACCTCAAGTGTACTGTTCTGTATAGATGTGTCTATGATTGTCTCCTATGATGTAAAATTTACGTCATTTCAGTGTTCTTCTAAAGATTTTTGACAAAGAGTAAAATGTTTGAGAATCCAAGTTACATTTCTATTTTTGAATACAGAGGGACCAGCATTCAATGATAGAGAATGCATGTTAAAATTTTCAAGTTTACTGTCCTTAACAATAAATGCCATTTATATGACTTCGGTATTTTTTTCCCAAATGTTACGTAAAATAATTTTCTAACTGAGTGGTTAAAGTCAAGATCAAGCATAACCACTTATTTTTTCTCTTGAAGGTTCTAATAAACTTGTTTTTTGTTGATAATATGCTGCATTTCCTATTTTCATGTCACATAATCCACATGCATAATAAACTATATATCTCAGTTCCTCCATCATGTTGTGGAGAGACCATGATTATATGTTGACGTATTCGATGACGTGTGATTTTGTTAGCTCTGTACACTGTCTAGTCAATAAATTTTCTGTATGGTCATGTAAACTTGAAATATCACTTTCATTTCTGTTTGCTGTAGATAATCATTTGCTATACCACAGGGAGGGTTTGATATTCCCAACAGATGTAATTTGTGTAGACCTTTATTACATACAGTAAAGTATGCCTGCAAGTTGCAATGAAGTGGTTGCTGTGCAGTTATTGCAAACCAACTGCATATATGTGATGTGATAATTTATGACAAGGAACAAGTTTCGTATAGAGTGGCAAAAAAAACTTGCTTGCTTTCATCTGCCAGCTTGGACACAATCATGCTGTGATTTGGCTGTAGTTGTACATTCTACCGTTGAACGGCTGATTCAAAAATGAAATAATTAATGTTTCTGGATATTTCATGATTATAGGAGCATAAATTTAATTCTTTACTGTAATGCATATACATATAGAACTAAACATTCTGGAAAAATTATATACTCAATCAAGCTAGTAAAAAATTATCAAGTGGTTACTTCTGTTTGATATCATTTCATGTGATTGTAAATCCTACAGGAGAACCAGTACTGTGATATATACAACTAGAGTCTGTGATTTCACCTTTCATTGTCGTTATATATACAGAAACCAGGGCATAGTAGCTTCCCCTTTCATGGTGACCATTATTGTATATAAGCCAGTGCATATTCAGATGTTGCCAGTCCATTAACAGTCTGTACAAGAGCTCTATTTTATATTACTTTTTATTTATGACACGAAACATCAGTTACAATGAAATAGTTAGGAGGGTGGAGATACTGTACTTGCTTCTCAGACATGCCATGGTTTCTAAACATGTGCGGACACGCTACAAGTGGTCAATCATAGATTGTGTTGTTGGTTTGACTGACAGTGTGTTGACGGGCTTGCTGGTCACCCATACTTTATTCATATGTGAACTTCTACAATGAGAAATTTCAATGTTTGCGCATTGGTTTCTTGAAAGGATGACCTTTCTTTATTCACTTAGTGATCTGTCTTGTATTCATGCCTGGGGGTATTCACACAGGATTGTGGGATCAATGACATGACCTTCAGGTCGAAGGTGAAGTAAGGTCATTCTGGTATACAGCCATTGAAAATGATTGAGAGGCAAGAGCAGAGCACAATGGAAGAAAAGTGGTGCAGCGGCCCCTCTGATCTGAACTGTCAACTTTTTCAGTACATGCAGATCTATCACTCAGCTCACAAATCATTTCTGATGTAAATAATTGAATAAGATGTCTGTAGTTGCGTTTGAAATTCAAATCAGGTGGTATCCTAAGGTCATTTCAGATGAGGTGTTGAGGTTATTGTTCAAACGGTGAGAGATGTGGGACAGTATAACATGACACCACAATGATTTAGAATGAAGTCTTGCATGATGGAGGACTACACTGTTGTTATAGGTTTTTGCATCCAGATATCAAGCACACTTTCTACTGTAATCACTACATGTATGTCATCCACAGAAGATAAGCATTTTACTGACAAAACTCAACCACTGCCATGACAAATCTTGTTTTGCTCACGACTATTATTTAAAATTTTGGACCTCAACACAAAACTCATATTTAACACCTCAAAAACAAGCACAGTAAACTAAGCTACACATCATTCTTTTCCAAATATAAATTTAACATTTTATACTCTACTGGTACATAATTACCTTGACAAAGGTCCTTTAGTGCATATTTAGGAATCAGTTGACCTAGTACAAGTACGACACATGGATAAAGGTGTTGCAAATTATTACCATGATTAATATCGTCAAGGTAATTACTCCTCTGCATACAGTATACAATTACATTCAGGTCTGAAAGCATGCAGGTGAATTGAATATGTAATTTGCATAATGGTGATCTATTTTAATTCCTGTGTACTCATTCACAGCATAATTTTTTTACCCTTAGACCTATGCCATTTGAAGCCACTACTATCCATCAATGGAACTAATCTGGTTTTGTTTTGTCAGTCAGTACATGTAGGTGCCTTTGTGTATAACTGTTTCTGTATTCATACACATTAAGGATTTCTTTTTCCCTCGCCGTGATGGTCATAGCTAACAGAGGTCATTTGACTCACTGTCATACAGTAGTACAATTCAGCACATTCTGTCACCTTGTTTTCTCCACATCATCAGTCATGATTTACATGTGGATAACCTCTTCAATATTTCAATGTCCAAGTGACATTTCTTGTTGGATTAGTAAACATCTACATCTATATGCCAACATACAAAAGCCTTGGAGCAGGGAATGGTGATATGTGTCAAGGGGTGGACTATGTAGTCCTGTGATGTAGTGGCCAGGCGTTCTATTCCACACAAATCCTCTTATCTGTAGTAGTTATGTTTTTGCCCTTGACCATTGCAATATTATGCTGTATTATTCTGTTGCAATGATAAGTGTTTGAAGGATGGTTTGTGAAAGGGGAAAAGTTATTTTTCATGTTGCACAACCATGGCTCATCATATATGCAAGTCATTCAACCAGAGTAAGAGGGATTTTTTAAAACAGTGAACACTGAATATCAATCATGCACATAGTATACCATACAACCTTTATGTTTGAATAATTTGAAAGAATGGCATTATTATCTGCAATCATATGAGATGCTGGATCGGCAAAGGTTTTTGGAATTTTTGCTTTGTGAAAGGAGGACAATTCAATTGCTGTGCCTGGATATTTTTAGTCTGCTTCCCTTCCTGGGTATTGTTCTTGTATAGATTGGCACATCACCTAGCGTAGACCCTATTCTGCGTTTTTGGCCTTCATCACCAGGTATAGTACTGAAGAAACTACCTGCCATGATAAATACATCTGGTTGCATATTTTGCTATAGAAGTGAGTGTTTTAACCCTTACGAAAAATGTGCAACGGACTTCTATGGAATCTTGTTTTTCGATGAAAGTCTATACAAAATGGGGGCCAAAACACTATAAATTTCTATAGAACTTGATATTTATAGAAATTGATATCTATAGAATATCTATTAGCTATAGAAGTCTATAGAATTCTATAGAGTCTTTTTCATAAGGGAAACCTGTTATTTACATGTAACATTAAGGTTGTCTCAATACACTTTAACACATAGTGGAAAAGGGTTTGCATTCTCACGGAGGACACATGGGACTAAAATACCACAGAATGGAACATGATACATCAGCAGGCAAAGGTTCCCTGCATGTGGCCAGTCAACTTCATTGGCATTGTGTGGGAGTTCCGGAACCTCTGTATCTTTGTAATAATACTTTAAATATTTGATTTCATAATGTACCTACCATTGCCACATTCTTAGTAGTTTAGTGGGCTGTTTGACATGAAATAGGAGATGTATGCTATTTTCTGAGAGCTGTTGTTTTTCACACATTCCACAAAGGGGTGATACGTCAATATTGTGGCTTTGCCTTTTAACTTTCAATTCCTGGTCAGTTTGGGTCATATCATTTAATGTTGAGGGGGAGGGGAAGGAGGTTTCAAATTCATTTCAAAAGAGAGTTTTTCCTAAAACCTTGCGTGTGTGGCCTGAACAGTGTCAAAGAAGATTGGTTGGAAGTACATAAAGTCACATGTGTTCTTTAAAATATCAAGTGCCCTTCATTTCATTTACTTGTAAATAGCTTTTTGCTTCAGTCCTTTACTCTTTGAATATGTGCACTTTTTTACTTTTGTATGTCTGTATGTACATATGTCTGTGTATGTCCATGTCTATCTACTCTCTCTATGTTTCTCTGTATTTGTATTCATGTCTGTCTATGTATGTATGTATGTATGTATGTATATGTATGTTATGTATGCATGCATTCATGTATATATATATGTATGTATATGTATGTATGTATGTATGTATGTCTACATGTCTCTGTCTGTTTGTCTATCTGTCAATCGACACCAGTCATGAAAAGTTTCATTCAACTGAACTCGACTGTCATTCAAACAGTTTTAATCCATTGGTTAGGTGAATCTTCCATAAAGCACATACCATCTGCATACACACAAAGTTTTCAACACTCATTTGCAAAACTTGTACAACACAAGATAATTACAGAATGATGGAATGTTCCATTTGAAGGATACTGGATAAGTCTTGCTGGTGATAACAGACAAGTTTTCCCAGAGGTCCATTTTACATAAGACATGGAAATATGTTATAAAGATGATATTGATACAGACCAATTATCCCTCCAGTCATTGTCAAAAAATGTCATATATTTCTGTGCCACTACATTATCATGATTGAGTTTATAAATTTGTGCACCAAATCTCAGCTGAAATGACTTGATCTTCATTGTTTTATGAGGCAGACAAATTTCATAATTTATTTGTTGCTGTTTCATTACAAAGGGTAAAATTGATCCTTTCAGTTTGACACTTATTGACATTCCAAATGTCAGGCATGCATTGCCGGTTTCTCTTCAGCTCCATATTTTCTACATTGGAAGGATTCCCAACTATGACAAAATCGCCCTTACTATGGGATGTCTGAAACTGCACGACCTTGTCCTTCTAAACTTCATGTCAACTTACTGTATGTACTTGCTGCAGGGTGTTAAAAAGAAAACCAACTATTTAATTTTCAAGGGAATGTTTAGAGATCCTTTTTCATAACCTTATGGTTTAAACTTATTTCAATGTTTGTGTATGTTAGATTTAGAATTGTCAACCTAATAATGTGTAAATACCTAAATTTGCACTTATTGTCTTGTAAATAAAATTTATAATCTCTTTTCACATGTTCATGTTGTTACATGTTGATAGAAAGCAATACCTTCTGGCAAAATGTATCATTACCTAGTGACAGACAGCAAATACAGCAAATTTGAAGAATGTCTACAAGTGTGCTTACATGTGCCATGACAAATTTATGGCAAACACCATCTGGTTGTACAATTTACCAAGTACTGGCTTTGGATGATAGATTGATTTGGAATACAATGCTGTCTGCACTTTTTTCTTGAACTAAATTTTAAAAATGCTTTGACCAAGTGTTTTGTTTGTCTGATGGAACAGCAAGTAGTCAGGAAGATAGTTCATACCGCTATGGACAAGATGATAGTTGTGAACTTTTCAAAATGCAGTGCTGCTAAACCCTGTGTTCTGTAAATGTCATTGCCTACGTCAGCGCCATGAGGAACCTATTTCACTCACTGAACCAGCAGTAGCTATAGTGATTTAGCCTGCAGCTTTTTCCCTGACAGTATTCACATGGAGAGGAACCTGTCTTTCCGATCAGGGAATTTACCAGCAGGCTACATCATTGTAGTGAAATTAGCTGTGGAATTGTCGTTTTACAAGAGAAGTGTTGTCAGTTCTTGAATCAGCAGTGTTATCAAATCTTTTATTGATTAGCCATGGTACTTTTTTTTGCACCTAACAAAGTGGCCTGAACTTCAAGAACTTTGCAAGCGCCTGACTGTTTTACCAACTTTTGTGGAATGTTTCGTTTCATATGATATGATTCCTGCTGGTTTGTTATGAATTATAGAATAAGTAGGAAGTCTGCAGTACATAAATGTATGGATTTATCTATATATAGCTTAACCATTACATAATAATATTCTTTTGTGTGATGTGCATTAATGAATATTAAGTATGCAAATCACATGATAATGATAATTATCATTTATGAATATTGACAAATGCATACATTGACATATATCCTGTGTCGTATACAAGGTGTGCATACTACCAATCCTAGTTTTGAATATGCTGTATTTGTTTTCAATTATGTTAATTTTTTTCTGCATTTGTTCAGGTATTCCCTTTTCTCCTCACATACAACAGACTGTTCTCATGTCATCAATTGATGCAGTACAGCCTGATGATGGTCAAATCATTATTACTACCTGTAGATATTATCATGAATCATATCACACACTGTCCCAGCTCTCTCTCTATATAGAAGCCATGCTTTCGTTCTGAATCCAAACTATTCAATAGGCAGTGGTACACCAGAAATGTATTTACCAGGGGTATAAGCTAATCAGACTTTGTTTTTTTTAAAGATAGTTTTTTCTAAATTAAATGGTACTGTTGGTATCAGTAACACGATTGCATTTTCATCATGTGTGCCACAGAATCTGTCAATGACATCTATCTTGGAAAGTTACTGATATGAATTATACAAATTGGTTCTTTGTAGCACCACAGTGAAAAGGCAATAAAATCGCATTCCAATTGGATATGGTCATCATCTTATAGGCAGTTTTATAGCAGCTTTTTTATAGGTCTAAAATGGCGTAAGGTGTCTCTCCTATTGTACAGTACATACAATTCTCTTTTTCCAACGTCTCATTATTTTGTGATTTCTTCAGTTCTACACGTAAATACTGTGATCAATTGTACGTCTTTCATCTTGACACCCAAATAATGTGTAAACCCCAGTTTGCCGTGGTATAAACTAAACAACAATGCCATGGATATCATGCAAAGAGATCTCTGACTGACAGAAATGAGACGGAAAGTAACAGCTTTGTTGTAAAGTTTTAATGTACACAATATGACCAAGTCTGCCACTTGATGATAGCATTGTGGTGTTGTGTGCAGAAAGCAATCTTGCAATCCAGATTGCAGTCAACAGTAAAAATTTAGTAGTTTCTGCACCTGACATGTCTGTTTCATTTCCTCTCTGTTTAAATGAAACAATACCAGCAACCAGCATCTGTGCCTGTCACAATCTCTCTCGCTGCATGCGACTTTTCATTGGTTTTAACGATCAACAACTGTACATGTAGCTATACCCCAGACTGTGTTCCATGAGATGTACTGGTTGATTTTCACCTACCGTACTAGTTCGGTAAAGATTGGGTTCATGTCCTTTTAAACCCGGCTAGTGGAATATACATTTCATAACTGACTACAACAGGAATACTGAGGAAATCCCTGCTATGATCTGTTATGCTGCTGTCTTCTGTCCTCAAACAGGTGAACTAGCTGCTTTTAAACGTATGCATCTTCCAACAAAAAACTTGTACCTGTTCTTCAGATCAAAATGATTCCTACTCTTTCTATTGAAGAATTAGAAAAGGAGAGAAGGGTTTATTTATTTCACTGCGCCATAATTTTACATACATGTAGAAGAATATTATTTACGTATGTTCTTCATTGTTTTGTGATCTTCATTGGCCATTTCACACAGAATTTTTCAGTTTTATGTCCAAAACCATTAAACCCACAATGGAAGTTTCTAGTGATGTCATGATTATTTTATTTGATTCATTTCAATGAATTCTACGGTGTGTGACATTAGTGGTTTCTATACTCCTATTGACAGCTTGTTGGTTGACATGCTGTCACAGGTATATTTAGCTCCAGCATCAGCAAATTAAAAGGAGAAAATAAGGGGTGCATTTCCTGGACACATAATTAACAATAGTGAGTTGTTGGGTCCCCACATGCTTGCAGAGGCAAGGGTACCATGGAGATTGATGAAAACAGGAAATATATTAATTTGAGAAAAAGGGTTTCTAGCAATCTGCAGAGTGGCACTTTCCGAGTTAATTAAAGCCTTGACTAATTTACATTTAATCAACGGAATTAAAGAAAACAGGTAATGAAATATTAAAAATAACTGTACATGCAAATATCCAGTAAGGCATGCAGGTATAGGTTATATGGTTTCATAATAAAATGCATGCAGTGTTGTAAAGTTCAGTGAAAGGTCAAGGAGTCTCAGTCTTAAGATAGCATGTGGTTTATTTTATCAATTCATCTTGCTGATGCGTCTTAAGATTTCACACTGAAGATTCCTCAGTGTTGCTTAGACCCAGTTTATTAATTACTAGTTGGAGAATTCAATTCCCAGAATTCCCACACTAGTATCCCTGCAAATTCTCCTTAGTCCATGGCTGATCTCGATCTTTTATCACATGAAAATATTACTGTTAATGTGTAGGTGCAGAGATATGACAAAGTCACGTCCATGCTAATGACTTAAGCTAATAATGTGGACAGATTGTCATTAATTCTAATTCTTGGGACATAGTTTCTCTTCCGGACGAGTGTTGTCACTACTGATCTATTCTTTTGTCATGATCAATATAATTTCACACTCACCCTAGCTGGGCCTCTGTTTGCCACTCAGAGTGCAAACCATATTGTATTTTACAGACTTAATTAAAGTCTCACAGTGTATTATATATCAATGTTATGTTTATTCAGCATGCCCACTCTGTTTTTTCATATGGAGCATCATCCTTGTTGAAAATTCCACGTCAAAGTGATGTGATGTATTTTATTCCTGTCCTGAAGTTTTTAGAATTCTTAATTCATGACAAATATGAAGGACATGAACAGCCCGGCACATTTCACATGGTTTTTGAATTACTTCATAGAAAGATAATGAGTAAGTTTCCAAGTTTCAACCAAGTTACGTCCACCCACCTTAGTTTTGGGAGGATTTTGAATACATATAATGATCTATTATTCGGACTGATTTTGGTTTGCACATAGCTCATTTTTAATGGTATAGATGACATATTGCAGAAAAAACCCTCATCTTGCATTTTTTATTGTGTCAAAAGGGTGATACAATCCCAGAGGGTAGGTGAACATATTTAACCATTTTAGCGCCAATGTCAATGTTTGTCACTTTTATAAAATACATTAACTCAGACAATATTTTAGGTCCGGACAATTTTGTCAGATTTCCACAATAATTTTCATTAAAAACTGGAGCCAATAAAAAGTTATGCCCATTTGATCCAAAATTATGCAAAAATTTATAGAAAAATTTGTAAAAGTTGGAAAACTGCTGAACAAAAATTTTCTGGGAAAAATTACAGCTCTCAAAGGGTTAAGAAAGCTAACTGCCTTTTATTAATGTACACCTGACTTGTCCCTAGAGTTGGTACTTGCATTTGCTTCTTACAAGCCAGCAGACTCATAGCTGCTATCAAAAGAAAACTGTTATTTTCATGTCCATGATATTAACAACTGACACATGTTGAGAACTGTATCTTGATGTGTAATTTCAAGAAATGTAACAAAAAGGAACTGTTGAGATCTGTAAATATATTTTTCCACAGTTTGTGTGAGTTGATCAATTCGATGACTACTGTGGAAATGGCGTCATAATTAGTATCAATGAAATATACGCAGCGTGTGTTATGTTATGTTGAAATATCAGTAAATGTATAAATCTTTTGAATACCATTTGAACATGAAATGGTTTATCTGACAGCCAACCTGATTGCATGTCATGGTGGAAGTAAGTCCTTTGTTGTTTATAAAGAAGTACACAGAAAATCTCATATTTAGGATTTCTGTATCTTGGAGGAATTATAAACATAAAATTTCAAAAGCTTGGAAAGCCTGCCAAGTTTTTGGAAATCTGTTTTGTCAACTAGAGTAACATTATGGGAAATAGTTAATCAACCGGATCGATATCCATGGTCAAAATGTGTAATTTTAATAGCCGACACTAATTGCATCTATTCCAAGCCTGATGCAGCAGAATTTCAAAATGTCGTTAATTTGGGGTGGGGAAGAGGGTTGAATGCTGGTATTCAAAACAGACATGACTCCAAAATTCATTCACGTCTGATATTGATATTTTTGATACAGAGAAAAAATTTGAGGATATTATGTTGTAATGAATAGCCAGGAACACAAGCAAGGCTACAAATCTTTGCTGGAATTGATATGGGGAGGCCTTGGCCAGTAATTGGAACCGGGAGGATGTTAGCCAAACTGAATGTACAACTGAATGTCGACTGAATTACGCATGTATCTGAGTCAGCAACTGGTCTAATTGGTACCGTTTGGCACAGACATTTTTTATGTCTCAGAAAAAAGTGATGTACCACTGTGTAGTTAGAGTGGACAGACAACTGTTGGACTGTTTTCTAATGCTTGGTGTCCATTTGTTTTCCTTATTGTGTATGTGAAGACGAACTTCGGAGGTATCAGTAGGTATATTAGTTATGCTGATATTCTTCATAATAGTTGCTAACTTCTTGTGAGCAAAAGTTTGTGAATCAGTGAGAATATAATTATCTTCTCTATTCCTTGCAGGAGAATAGATAGAAGAAAGAAAAAGTCACGGAGTGGGGAGAAGAAAGGAAGGCATCGATTTGATTTAAATTCCTCAGCATCTCTACCAATAATCATGATGCTGTGTAGGAGATATCGGACATTACTCGTTATTTCACTATTACTTGTACTATCATTGAATTTTGCTTTATCACAAGATGATCAACCACGTAAGTACTCTGTGTTTTTGTGGCACATTTGAAGTGTTTGGATGTAAATTTAGCATAGAAACTCATCTTAGCATGCTGCAGACAATCAACTTTGACTAGCTTCTATATACACACACGTACAGAGTGAGTGACCAGTGTATTTTGTGTTTTGTTTGGAATATCTGTGTGCATAATTACAGCTGTGAGAGTTTGTGTCGTCGTGCAAGTTCTTTTCAGACAATGTAGCACGTTGTTCTGTCTGGTTGGAGGAGAGAAAACACAACCCAACAGCATTGTCAACTTCTGTTAATTATTAACAGGCAGGAACAGGAAACCGCTCGCAACTGTACAATTTTGCTTTGAAATGAGCACCTCCCGCCTGTGTAGGTGTCACACATCAAACCAGTGCCCTCCGTTTGCGATATGCAACACAAAGAAAACTCAGAATATTTTCATAGGCGGTGGCATGAGTTTTAACACAGTAGGCCGTATTGAAAGAGCAGAATGTCACAAAAGCAATAAAATAGAATATCCCCTTGTTATATTGGTCATGTAAGTGGGTCATGTACATTACAAATGTATTATTGAGATCTAATGATAGCAATGCTAGTACGCGGTGTATTTGAAGGATAAAGTGTAAATGAAAGATACTGCATTGGTGACTGCCTGTCTCCGTAAGTTTAATGAAGATACGCTCTGATAACCTTCTGGAATTCAAATTTAGTCAGAATGCATCTGATTGGCTTCTGTCATATCGCATAGATGTCAAAGGTCATTCATTTGTAAAATTTGAACTGGGTATCTGTATGTGTCAAAAGTTATTGCTTTTAGTCGATAAGGTGAAGATAGAATAACAACGTAACAAAACATGATGATAGGGATTGAAATTCACTGGAAAATTGTAACTATATAGTTGTAATTCTGAAGAAATTGTACATTCAGTTATCCTGTTCATGGATGTAAAGTGTCAAAAAGTGATTTCACGTGTATTGTCTAGGTAATATCCAAGGGTAATGTGGCAGGACTGTGTGTCTCTGCATTATGAAGGTCAATGATAATTTCTGAATGTCTAAAAACAATTAGCGTGGCTGGTTGTGACAGTTCAGTTGTAGGTACACACATAGTTTTGTCCAAGATAGTCAATGCTCAAATATTTTGTGATCTTTACAATTTATTACCCAGAGTGCCCTATCTGTCCAGCAGGCCCCAAAGATAATTTACCTATGCTATGAATCATCAGTCTGCGATCACAAGTCAGGCATGGCACAATATTCTGCAGCTCTAATTTGGTTCAGCATCTGTGTACATATCAGTAGATTCATTTAAATTTTTTTAGTCTTCTTCAAATAATAAGAGATCAGTGATTTGGACTGCATTACTGCTAGTAAAATAAAATGCAACTCACAGGCCATTAAGGTTCAGCCATTGGTGAATGTTCTGTTGAAATTCCCAGCTGGTTTGTTCATCAGCATTATTTGATATTATTCACAGACTGTGTGTATCATATCACATAGTTTAAACTGCCCTGCCATATGTTGTACTTTATATCTAGAGGTGACTATGCTGTGACTGGAAAAAAACCCAAAATATTATAACAACACCATAGAAAGTTAATGTATTCTTTTCATCAGTTCCAATTTACTTGAATGTTGTAAGGAAGATTTTTATTTCTTTTAATTGTAATATTTTATATGCTAACCTTTTTGTAATTCATTTCAAATATGTACCAACATGACCTCATTAAAATGCAAATGTTGTGATGATTTTCAAGGGAAATTGACTTGAAATAGACGTCAAAGCATTAAAACCATGATCCTGACAGTCAGAAACAGTCACTGAAGAGAAAAAAATCTCCATTGTTAACTGGCATTCTTGATGCTCAAGATCATCATTTTCAGTGTGTGGTCTCTTGATAGAAGCCCAAATTTCAAACAGAGGATCAAAACATCACATTTATGGTTACATTCATCCATGGATTATTTGACACAATAATTAGCATAAATGTGACTGTCAGATTCATGACATTGACACTGACAAGGCCAGTTACACATGTCTAGTTACTGTGCGTCAACAGAATTTTCAATGACTCATGCATTTCCACTGGACGTCAGCAAGCCATCAATAACCTCTCATTTCTAAAATTGCAATTCTCCTAACAGCCATCATTTGGCATCGCATATGGTTCCTTCGGTGAGCAATAAAGGTAGTATTACAGTTGTGCCCCAGAAATTACTTACACCGGTAAATGGGTAAAATTCAAACATGATGGAGGGATTACTGTTGAAATAGGCCTGCTATCTGGAGTTGACTTAACTTTGAGAGAATTTTAGACCTTTATTTACAGACCTTTACCGATAGACAGACAGCATGTTCTATAAATATTCAAATGTTTCGCACACATGAAGGAAGGACTGAAAATTATGACAGTTTTATTAAAGTCTGCCTGTGATAGCGTTCTCATTTTGTATTACAATTTTTGTTGTCTTTGTGTAATAGCCTTTGGATTGTTTGTAAACAGACAGCTCTAGTATTCTAAAATTTTGCTGAATATTTTAAAATTGATATTTGTATCGACAGTATGGTCAGATGTGAGGTATTTGCAGAATCAACCAAAATGAGGACGTGAATAAGTGATATAAATAACAAAGATATTTTTGCCTCATCCTACACGTTGTTGGTAATGTTGAGTATTTCAAGTCACTGTTTAAGCCCACTGGCATGCATTCCAAATTATAACAATACAGTTAAATTTTGAAATGTCCTTTCTCCATAATTTGTCTAAGCTCTTCCAGGAGCTTGAGCACTGTGTCATATCCAGCAGGTAGATGAAGCCATATTGTTAGGTAGTTTGAAACAGAAATTTCAAGATATTTCTTTAGGTTTGGCAGACAGTCTACAGGTCATTGCTTTTGGCAATGTGATTGAAAATTGTAGATTTGTGAAATTTTGTCGTTCGTTATGTCTACTTTTCACAAGTTTTCTGTACTCCATCCAGACAGAACTAAGCAAAACTAGTCACTTTCTGGCGTATATATGTGTGTGTAGAAGTACATTTCAAACAGGAAATATGCATGTTTTGTTTTTGTGTGTTATTTGTATATTAATTATTATACTGATATTCACCAACATATACCTACACATGTACTCAAACAGGTATACATAAACATGAATACATTCAACCCAATATAATGTGATATCACACTCCACACTGAAATGTGCTAAATAATTTATGTCATTTATATCGTGGGGTTTATGTGTTTGAGTGTTTGCGTGTGGGGACAGAAAAAGGTTTTTCAAAACTAGCCACTTTCATTGGAATTCACCCTGTTCATCTTAACATACTCACATGTACACACAGAGAAATTTAGCCTTCACATCAATCATGGAACACTGTGTCCTTTCTTTACCTCTCTATCATGGTTTATCATTGTGATACAGGCTGTCCCAACAGAACTGGAAAATTCATTTAATATTATCGATTGTTTGCCAGCTCAGTTGGGACAACCTGTTCAGATAGGATGTGACTCCTTAGCAAAGATACCCCAATGCAATTACTGTAACAGCAAAATATGCCAATCTTATCAAAGATATAAAAATCGGGAAATTTAAAGAACTTCGTACATATGTGCAACATAAATTTATATGTATTCACAGTTGTGCAAAGGAAATTAGGATATTTTATTGGTTTTTGACAAGTGTATGTCTGTTTTTTATGCACAATACCCATGTTTTACACATGATTTTATGCAATATTTGTTTATATTACAATGCATGTACTGAAATCTGTAGAAAAGTAACGTAACCTCTGCAGACAGACATATAATAGATGCTGTTGAAGTAATTATGGTCAGTAGGGATTGACATTACCACACGCAATCGAGAGCGATTCGGAGGCAATTTGATATACAATGTCTATACGCAGAGGAATGGAGTGAGCTCATCCTACGTGCTTTATACTGACATGCTGCTTCCAGAATTTTTGTTTTTTACATATTGATAAGTGAATCTTTTAGGAAATAAGAGAACTAATTATGAGATGCAATGCAAATGATTACAATCTGGTAATCTTGGATTGGAAAAATTTACCATGTCGAGTGATGTACTTTATAAAAATCCATTGTAATGTTGTGTTCTGCTGATTTTGAATAAATATTTTGAAAAATTTTACAATTACTATATCAGACCAAAAAGGGGAGAAAGTTTGAAAGATTGCACATCCTTCATATTTTTACAAAAGTCATAGCACACAGATTTTGACATAATCTTTTAGAAATTAGTGTTCCATTTCATCAACTTTATACTTTCATTGTTATGCTAGAACTGTTGTCATCTTTTGTATATGACATTAAATATGTATCTAGGATTATCATTTCTATAAATATGTTTTATGATTGAAAGACATACCATATCATGATTCATTACATTATATTGCCTTTCACTATGCCACATCTTTTCACAATTGTGTCCTCAATGAGAAAGAAGAATGTTTTGTATACATTTTGGGTTTTTTGATATGCTGTACACCTTTCATTCCATTCATTGTGTCATTGTTTCATTTTGCAAATGAAATTTGAAAGTGTTTTTGAAAAAGACTGCAGACTGGGCTAGCCAACTCCACATGGTGGCAGTATTAGTACTGGTATACTTCTCAGGGATTGACACGGTTTAAATTTAATTGATGTACAAAGTGGGTGTGAAAGTAGGAAGGAAACACAGATATTGCTATGCTGCGGTAACTGACACAAAGAAAAGAGACTGACAATGATGTCATGGCTAAAATGCTATCAATATGCCAGCTGTCACTTAAAGTTCAACTGAAATCAAAAGAAGGAGAATGGATGAATAAATGCAATGGAATATCAGCATCGGAAAGATAAAAACTAGGAAAGGAGATGGTAGAATGCATAGTTTATTTATAGTTTGATTTTGATATGACTAGAGTACTGAGATAAAAAGACCTGCAGAAGTGAATGATGAAATCGTGGAAGAGGTTTAACCCCAGTATGCAGTCAACAAATATGCAATACATTGGAACATTAAGACTTTATTGGCAATGACTCAAACGTTACCATCCATGTATGATATGTTGCAAAGTGCACTTTTACATTCCGATTCTGTTCATGTTTGATTTCACAAAGCATTTTAATGTAAAATTACCTGAGATTGGAAATACGACTGAGTGTTGTGATTGGGTATACGGCTAGCTCCTTCAATGCCTGTTATGTTATTATTTGTATTTATACATATGAATATGAAATGAATTTTAATTTTCCCTGCATGTTTAATTAGTAAGAATGCTTTTTAGTGTAGATGAACAACATATTTCTATTTCCTCCCACAGTTTTAGTCCATTTTTTGTAGATTGCACTTGAATGCATTTCTTCTTCTTTTGTTCTATGTGTCGTAAACAACCAAAAACCTTTATAAACTGCACTGCATGTTATAATCCTTGTATCTCCTGAACGCTGTTGCCGTTGATGCTATAAACTGTAGTTGGTGACGAGAGTGAAAAAGAAGGTACTTGTATACAGATTTTCTTTCTTTCGTCAAACTTGGAGTTAACTCATCAATGTTCATTCAATAGCATGTGAGAAAATTTGATATTTCATGTGTTTAAGTTTTGTTCATTTTTCCACCACCTACATTTGTTTACAACTTTAATACCTAAGCATTTGGTAAGTAAAGCATGTTCATGCATTACGTCAACATGTTTTCTCATTTTGTAAAATGTAAAATATCAGGTAAATGCTTTGCTTGGCATTGAAAAAACTGATCTTCATCTGTATTTTGTAGTGTAGCTTCAATCTTGTAATTTAGCTTTAATTTTTGTAATTTAGCTTTGTTGTGAAATTGAGGTGTTCATGACATCATACCATCATATACTGTCATAAATGGGTCTGTCTTCGGTGAGCTTTGATCCTTAACTGCATCACCTCTAAATTGTTGTATGATGCTTTTGTAATCTTAACTGAAGACAGACCTCAGCGATTAGAAATTGGGGCAACAGGGTTTGACCCTTTCACCGCCATGGTTTGGCCCAAATCCATTGTTATAAGTGGTGATTATGGACCTGTTTACAGCAAATTGGGGTTAACAGGCTAAGAAACAAGGCTTGTACTTTATGAACAAGAAACTCAATAAAAGATAGTATCTAGTTTGCTGCGGATCCGTAGCCCTACCACTCCCTTTGCTGGTAGGGCTACGGATCCGCAGCAAGTATCTAGTGTAAGATTTTAGGATTTGAATCCAGTGGAGTGTGCGTTTGAAGTTGATGACACATATCTGATTGTGTGCAACTTTTACTCTATGGTATAGCTCTCTCAAAACCACTGTGCCTCATATTTTCTACCTCATCTTAAAAGCAGTTACCATGGATATTGGAAAGAATTAGCTCATTAATAAAAAAATTTGTATCATTTGAAAAGATGTACCTGTTATACATAGGCTAGATCACCTATTTTTTGCTGTAAAGTATTACTAGCATTTAATTCATTATTTCCATGCTTTGCTGTTAATTGCTGAATGGTATGTTTTTTAAAGATTCATAATGTGTGGCACAATGCATGTGGATAATCAAATCTTGTTCAGTTAATGGAAGACTCATTTCATACAATACTGTTCATGCTGCCAACTATCCTAGGCCGCTATAGGCATATCTAGATACAGGTGAATTTTCACACATATAGTATTCACACATTGTGAAAGAGCTCTTCCAACCGTGATGCGGGATGAGCAAGTCCAATCCTAAGATATCCCAGGACTTTCAGTTTAGGAATCATTAACCCTTTCAGCGCCAAAGTCAATTTTTGTCGCCTTTATAAAATGTACCCCAGTCAAATTTTTTAAGATTTTTGCCAAAATTTTGATGAAAAACTGTAGCCAATGAAATGTGATGTCCATTTGGTCCAAAATTATCAAAAAGATTACATAAAAATTCATAAAAATCGTTAAAATGTTGCACTAAAATTTTGATGGGAAAAAGTCTTAATTACCTACCAATGTATCCATATGACTTATGTCCCGCAGTCCAAAGGACTGGTATGTATTTTGGGGCTATATGGAGAAAGAACTTAACTTTGCAACTTAATAATATAGTCTAAATTGGGAAAAACCAGTGGCATTCCAATAGTAGCAGTCCTGGGACTATCCTCTGGAAATGGATCATTTGTCAAACCTGCTGTTAGCAAAAGGGTAGATAAAAACACTGCCAACATGGCAGAATTCATGTAGCAGCATCCTTAGAGTTGTTTTTCCTTTGTATCTGTAAAACAGTGATATTCTCTGTGCTGTTTCTCCATGCCAATTTGCTGCTTGAAAGATATAAAATTATAAAGCCATACATTGGCACAGATTGATTCAGTGGTCATTCACCTGTAAATGATAAGCCCAAATTAGCAATGAATGTTTCTCAAATAATGTTTAAATCTTTATTCATAACAATGCCTTCTATTGCCGTATTCAGTAGGTAAATGATCTGGTTTCTGTACTGCAATGTCTGTTACATTTCTTCATGATTTTCAAAGTTGGATATGATGGAAGGAACTACGGTACTTGTTGAAAAGATGAAAAGATGGATTTGATTTGAGATAAATACCGTTGTTCTTACATCTTGTCTGACAGTCATACCAAATCTCTGGTGGCCATCATGTAAAGTGTTTTCTAGGAATAGACTTTAAAAGACCACTGGTGAAAGTTTTGATGTATAGTATCATCTTCATTACATTGGTTGTGTGTTTTTTTGGCATAGACATTTATATGAAATCACAGCGTCAGTCATTCAAACCAATCACATGCGTGTACTCTCTGCATTGCATCATTGTACACAATGTCCATTTTGTCTTGGCTTCTATTTTACTGCCAAATGACTTCATAGTAATGCTGCCGTCTTTTGTCATTTGTATTTAGGCAATTTTGTCACATTGATCATTGTCAACATCTCAAGTAAACATGCTAGACATGCATTTTGTGGAAAAAATACAACCAGGAATATGTTGCTCTTCTACTGCAAATGCCAGTCTCACTTATTGCCTTTCATTCGCTTATACATCATCATGAAAGTCTGATGTTGGAATAGCTTCATAGGCATACTGGTGTACAGAAATCATCACCAATGGAAAGACAAGATCCCAAGTGGAACAGTCTGTCGTGGGGCGCCCTCAGGAGGTCATAGAGGGCAAAATGGAGACGCTTGTTTTGTTGCTGCATCATGTACATCATACACGTGTATACTGTTGTGATTAAAGAAAGACATCTCCACTGGCTGTCATTCATTGTTGGTTATCATAGAACACTTCAATGTCATCACTGTGTATATCATGTCAACAATAAAATATCACAAAATACATCACTGCTTCACATTGTCATTTTGTACAACACATGGTTGCAACTGGTAACATTCACACTTTGTAGACCCTCTCAACAACAGGTTGTATAGTTTAATTCATGTCTTTATCTGTGTTTACTTCTTTTGGTGTTCCCACTCATTCATGTACTATGTATCTAGTAAACAGGGCATGATAGAATGCTTTGTTCATTCTGGTGTCCAAAAATAAAATGACCAAGAGTTTGGCCAAAAACTGATGAAATCACCTCAGTGTGGGTCATTTGCATCAGAAAGGTCGTCAATATCTCCAGTGCATTTTTTTTCTTTGTGTCTATATAGATCGTTTTATTTTTTCTAACTTACAATATCTGTCTTGGCTCAACAGGGATATCTCCGCCAAGTATAGTTGAAGCACCTAAACCAGAAGAATTTGTAGATCCCAGGTCAGAGTTCGCCATACTAAAGTGTGTTGCAATTGGACAGCCTCAACCAACGTAGGTTTCCTTTTTAGTTTATTACTGTTTTGAAAATTATGCTGTTGAATGCTTCTCCCTTTTCAAGTACCATATCCTAAATTGTTAATAAAAGACAAAATATAGTGATGGATAAAGTATATGTGCCTGTGAAGCTATTTTCTGTTATGCCAATGCTGTTATTGAGTGTTTCATCAAGCTTGGTACCTTTTCATCTAAGCCATAAGTGATTGTATCTGTGTGTGTATATGTGGAATGTACAAGTACACTGTTTGATATTAGGGTCAGGAATCTGACAGACAGTTGGACTCTCACTCAGATTTTAACAGTACTATTTTGGTCTATTGCATGTGGGGGCTCATTTTAAAGTTCTTGGAGTAAGACAAATTTTCAATCTTAGTTTTATGAAAATTGAAAATTTAATTTTCCCTATGAAGTTAACAAAGAGATAATGGACAATTTGAATTTCAAATACTGCTATAAGTTAGGTAATTTGTTTATCTAGTAGCCCTGATTTTTATTCTTGATTTGGTATGGTTGAAAGTTTCATAGGGGAAAGTTTGAACAAAAGTGTAGGCATTGAAATGAAATTTTAAGGCTAAGGCTAATACTTCCTAACTCAAAAAGCATATTGATGTCTGGCGCTGGTCATATGTATATTACTCCCAAGATAAAGTGTTAAGCATGGTGACTCAGTAATGCAGTAAATGGGAAGTAACAGGTCAGTTGTCATATTTGAGCAGTGAATTCTGGGTGCTGGGTTTTTCTTCAGTCTTACATTGTACAGAACAGCTCCCTCAGTGTTCAATCTGAAAAAAAATATTATTCCAAGCCTTCTTTTCGGCTTCATTTACAACAGGACAGGACACTAAAGATAGGTTTTTCAATATTGTTTATCTTGTAACATTTTCATTATAAAGAAGCAAAACATTTCTGTATTGTTAGATTCTGTTCTACCTTGGAGTATTCTGTCTGTGTGAGATTCAGACACCTTGCACAAAAACCAGGCCAGCCCAAACAACATCATTTCAAAACCTACCTCATCCCATGCCATTTTGATGCGACTACCAGTAGTAGTACCACCTTGTTTCAAAACTACTTTGCTCCAAGTATCACCTCATTCCAAACCATCACGGGTCTTTACTGTGTCAAGATGTTTTGGCCGCCACAAATTTTTCTTCTCCCAAAAATCATAAACTCTAGAATAAGAAGAAAAGAATAATGCAAATATGTCGGCAAAACCATGCATAATTTAGCCCTGCGAGTGAGAGCGTGAAAAAAGTGTATGGTTATGTCAGTGTTGTCTTGTGACTCCTTCTAGTGTTAGAGCTAGAAGTTATCCCTTGCATGATGTCAGTTTCTTGAAATGTGTTCATTTTCCAGAGTTTGGTGACAGGAATAGAATCTTCATGGGCATGGGTGGGGCTCAACTGGTTGACCACAGTTTGAGTCAGAGTAGTGTTCTGTTTTGGGTGAAATGGTTTTTGGGATGAAGTGACTCTTGAAGCAAAGAACTTTATGTGTGATTTTGTTATAGTACGAGGTTGTTTTGATGCGAATTGGAATGGTATGAGGTCGTGTGGTGGGATTTATTTTTGGAGTGAAATTCTCTTTGTATATATTCATTGACAAGTGATTTAAGGCCACAGCATGATAATGCACTGTAATGCATGTACACATCACACATTTTTATGAAATCACCACCCAATCTTATGTCTGAGTATTCAAATAACATGTACCATACATTATAAATATTGACAGGTATATGTGGAAGAAGAATGGTCGGGAGGTACAGATTGATGGTGAAATTATAACTTTAGTAGAAGGCACTCTTAAAATTAAGGAACCAACGAGCCGAAATGATGAGGGAGTGTATCAGTGTTTTGCTACCAACAACTTTGGCACTGCATTGTCGCACAAAGTCTCTTTAACTATTGGACGTAAGTGATGCATAGGATTCTTAAAGAATGCATGTACTATATGGTTCCGTGACAGGCAAATTTGGCTTAGTTGCTGGAAAAAATCACATATTTTGTAGGGGTAAAGCACAAAACAATACTCTGTTTTCTGAGACTGCCTCAAAGAGCTCATTAGTTGTTGTAGTAGAAAGTGGGACTTTGTCATATGATATTTTACAGAATATAATGCCCGATCTCAGCCAGTGTTTGCTGTTATGGGTAAAAGTTACAGGGATGTGTAAGTCATGTTATCAGAGTTTTCCCATTGTATATCAGTGCAATTGTTTAAACCCAGAATTTGACTGGACCAGGGTACAAACAGAGTTATGCACGGAAACCTAGATAACACAGTTCCTGAGTGTGTGTTTATTCACACGTGTGTTTCTATGTACCACTCTAGCATCTGCCCTGGCCGTTTTCCACAGAATGATGTGTAGTAGTCAAAGTAAGACATTTTATTCCAGACTAGGCCCACTGCATTGAAGGGACAGTAGAAAAGATAACAAGTTCCTAAACATTTTACCATCTTCAAGTCTTAGCCAAAACATTTTAGTACATGTATAGAAGTACCTGAAGAGTGCCATCAAGCATAGATTACACTTTGTCGCTTTTTTATCTTGAACGTATGTAAGGAATTTTAAAAACATAAAAATTTCAATTTGCATAGTGAGTTAAGAAATCACAGAAATGAATTTATATGATATTTACCGTATTAATTAAAGATCTTATCGTTTTACTCTGTTCATTCAGATCTAGGAAGGTTTCCTCTTAGTGACACAACACAAGAAAGTTTTCAGCTTTATTCTGGAGCAAAGTTGGAATGTAACCCACCTAGTGGGGCACCACCACCGAGAGTCTTCTGGAGTCAAACTCTGCCAAAGGTTTTGAAGTATAGTGAGAGAATCAACCAAGATCCAGATGGAAATCTGGTGTTTTCCAACATCCTGGAGTCAGACAATGGACAGTATTTCTGCAACGTGATCGTGGATTCCCTTGGCGAACTGCGACAGGCTCCTGTTATTAATGTGACGGTGGCAACACGTAAGTTAGATAATTTTATTAGTGATTGCATGAAGTGAAATTTTCAATGGTGATTATTCATTCTAATTTAATTTCAAGTGTTTTTTACTTTTAGCAGTCTTATTTGTAAGCTGTTTGGAACTGAACAAATTACTACCGGTGCTTTACAATAGAACATGACAATGACAATGGAGGAATATTCATTAAAAATCAGTCACATAATTATTATTGTGACTTTTGCCAACTTTTGTACTTAAAAACGGCCTGTTCCAAATATTTCACCCTAAATGTCATTACAGTTTTCAGAGTTATACCCTTCCACAGTTGTTGCTGACAAACTGAATCAAAAAATAGTTTTGTTCATATAAGGAGTACAAAGCAGTAGAACTTGAACAGCTTGTATAACACACACTGAGTTCAATAAAATTAATGGAAGTCTTGGTGTTGATCTTTTGGAAAGCATTGCCAATACTTTGATATGTTTCAGGCCTGCAGGCAGTGACTGGTTCCATAAGTGTTCCTCACTGATAATTGCATTGTCTTATACTTACTGTAAATACTCATAAAAAGAGACTAGGACAGCCAGTTTCAAAATTTGATCAGATACCCTGGCAATGCCATCAATGTACATTTGTGTAGAAGGAGATGTAATTCCATGAATGTCCCCATCCTAGACCATGTGAAAATGCAATTTCATTGTCAATTTTCAACATGATCAACCACAATTATAATAGTCGCGCCAGCAGCTTACTGACTACGCATGCGCGTATTCATAATATACTATGCGAGTAACCGGAAGTGTACCCTTCTTTCGTGGGCGCTGCCATGTTTTTTTGAGTGCTCGTAAATAAACAAATCCAAAACGTGCTCTCTATTATTTCATAACATGCCATTGATAAAATATATCTTTTCATTAGCGAGTAATTATTATTATCCACCCTGTCGCTGATACAAAATTTCTTATCACGCCTAAAAATTAAAAGAAGAGAGAAAACTGTTGTGCATATGAACGAGAACATTCGCAAAGAAAGCTGGGATTGAATCTTAGAACGGCGCCCTCTGTGTCAATAACTATGTGCAAAATTTACCCGTATTCAGAAGTAACGCTGGTTTTCAGCTTACAATATCGGAAGTTTGGCGGTACAGTTATTATTGCAAAGTTAATGATGGCACAATACGTCCCTTGTTAAACACAATAGATAGTAATCATGGTAAAAATTGCAAATTATGTCAAACTTTTTTACACATAACAGAAAATCTATACCTACAGGGTCTGACATCGTGTACGTGAACTGTTATCATCAGGGGGTAAACCGGTCATACTTGCACAAACGTATATAGAAAGTAACAATTAATTCTATTTTATAACCGCTCATACTTGCACAAACGTATATAGAAAGTAACAATTAAATTTTATTCTTTATGATTACTAATCATGAATTGATACAAATAACATTTTTAATCTCAACGCCTGGCGTGACACCAAGGGCTGAGCCCTATATAATATTACTGTTACATTGTGATATACTTTAGTATGCATGTGAATTCTCTCTGGCTTATATTCCAATATGGCTTTACCCTAATTTTTCCACAAGGGATGTTGCCATTCTTTTAAGATAACACTGAGGCACAATTAATTACATTCCTTGTATTTCAGTGACTGCATGACTATTAGGGGTTTCTTTGACTATTTTACCAATTTTTTTTATCATTTTTGTTGTTTCCGTATTAGACCTATCTAACACTTTTTTTTTTGCACACACTTGAGTATTTTTCATAAATTTATGAGAACTTGTATCAGAAACTTGCTAATGTCAAGTGTTGTTGATAAATTTTTGACATCAGGACTTGAGACTTAGAAACAACACAGATAACAGCAGAGATCAGTAGTCTATTATGCGTTTCACCCAGTGTATACTTCCCAGGACACGCACATGTATACCATCTTAGAACCATGTGTACAGTAACTAAGTATTAGCTACCAACACTATGCATGCCACTCTGGATACCTATTGATTTGGCATGATTCTAATTTCCAGCATTGTCACAAACATGTTTCCCTTTTTTCTAATATTTCTAATTCTGATCAACACACCTATTGTATTTTTTCTAAAACATAAAAACTTCATTGCATTCAACATCTGCAGTAAAACAGCTTCAGACTGAAATCATCATCTCTCAAATCTCTTACTAGCCTATACAAAACTTTAGACTAACTTCTCCCATATCCTGTTTGACTTTTACATGATCACTTTGTCATACGCCCTTGTCATGCTCTTTTTCCACGCAATTTGTTCATTTCATATCGCGGATTCTCCAGCAAGTACAGGTAGTATACCCATGTCTTTTTGAAACATGGAAAGCCAAAATGATCTCATGCATTCATTTCAGCTTTATTCAGCTTCTTAAATTTTTTTTTTGCTTGAGAGAAAGCAAGTGCCTGCTTGGTTTCCCATGCTCTACCAGTGTGGTAGTTCAAAACCTGTCAAAACCTGTGTAAAGTGAGCAGAAGAGTAAAAAATCCATGGCTTCTGATTTCTCTTTTCAATTTACCAGCAGATACTTTAATAATAAGTGTATCAAAACACTTCATACTTTTATTCTGGACAGAGAGGGAGACAAGCTGAGTGCAAGCTGAGCATACATTTAGTTACAAATATGTCACAAGCTACTGTGTGTCAATTTTGCATGTTGTATTTTGTGCAGCCGTACTGTTGAATACACATCATCAGCATGGTGCCCTACTTAATACATATGCGTGACAAGATGATAACACCTTGATAATGCCATTCATTCATGATTTGAGTCCAGTATTTCAACCAACAAATTTCTCTGTGCTAACTGTACACAGGTCTGACCATACAGGTCAGTTTATCAGATGAGCTATTTCTCATGATAAAAGTGACTGTTTTCTTTTCAACTAGTATCCTCATGTGCCCTGGCCCATTCTTCAAGTCGGTTGGGTCAGATGGATCGTTTTTTTTAGATCAATTTAATCAATTATGTGAAGTGCTTGTCAAAACAATGGAAGAAATATTTAAACCATCATTTTGACAAGATTGAGATACTTTCCAACAACTGGCCGTGCCCTTTACATGAAAAGAAATGTCACGTTAGAAATAGTGGGGAACCAAGCAGATATTATTCATATATTTAATTTTGTCATTCTATATCATGACATGCAGTCTATCATTTACTATTGTTCATCATTCATTGCAACTGTATTCTAACACTGATTGTTATCATGTCCTGATTTGACAGGCTAATTTCAACCTGTCATAGCCATCATTCCTTGTGCCATCATTATTGTCCACCTTTTTTAGTATGTAATCTTTCTGGATTCTCTTTAAATGACATAATTTTGTTTCTTTTTTCTTTTTGGTGGAAAAAAATGTCTCAAATTTGAGCTAACTCGCATCGTGAACTAACATGGAAAATAGGAATCTCAGTTGAAAAATCATGGCAGTGAAGGAATTGTGTCTTTTTTGAAAATGCATCAAACACAGAACTTTATGGAGTGATCCAGCTTCTAGTGAATTCATCCATGCTTATTCTGGAACTTCACATGTTGATGAGAAGAAATCCAATAAGGGGTTTATTTATGGTTTACTTGGCAAGTCTATGTATATATGTCAGTGCAGTCTTTCTAATCGTACTGTGGGCATTTCTGTTGGTTACAATGAACTTCACACTCTGTAAAATGTATTGTCACACTAGTGATTTCAGTAGTTTTGTTTTGGTGCTTTTCCAACATAAATAGAGAAGTAGTATGGCAAAAATAAGAGAAATAGTCTGGCAGTCGAAATGACACTCATTTTAATCAGATGAAATTTTAGGTAGAGTTTGAGTGCAATTACCTAAAAATATGAATGTGCTGAACTGATACAGTGAAATCAGAGTATAAGTATTAGATATAGAGGTTTGCCATGAAAATAGAAAGCTTCTAACAGATGTAGTCCAGTTTCCTGAAAATCATTAGTAGTGGGTTTATCCTTGTGAAAGGGCACATTTACAGCCTATAAGCATTGTAAACCCTTTTGAGCACAATCTTTTTTTAACATGTGAAGTTTCAATGAAAATACTGAATGAATTCATCCGATACAGGAACACTCACGTGAAGGTCTATATCATTCGATGTTTAGTGAAAAAAGTTATAAGCATGTGGTCAAATTTGTTTGTGTTCACTTTCGGTTGGTCTTGGTTCATTTCAATGTAATAGAGGGCTTTGGTTTTTGTTTTGAATCCACTTGAAATGTATACTTCATGTATACTTCATGTATATGTCAGCCTGTTATTGTTCAAGACTGTACTCTCCCAACACCCCCGCAAGTGCACCAAATACCATCCCACAGTAAAAATGTGCCTGTTCTGCCTAAGTATAACAGCACCTTGTAATGAAGCAGTATGGATGCACTCGTAACCTTCTTGGTCGAGGGACTTTTTCAAGATTTGTCCATCTGTTTTGCAGTGATCCCAGCCGTACAGCGTGCCCCTGTTCTGATATATCATCCAGATAAAGACGTGGTTGTACTGAAGGGTCAGACAATGAAGTTGAAATGCCTAGCTGATGCCTAGTGAGTATATTTACATGTAACATCCATTGTCACTATCACTATCAAAGACACAAAACTTGACAGTCACAGTTGTGGTTCTAAGATAGGACGAACTGTTGAATTGGGTTTTGGTGGCACCTCTTTAAATGTTCATGCTATTGTCACAAGGGTCAAATTAGTGTCATTTCACTCAGTGGAAGTAGGTGTTGTCAACTGAGATGCTGTAACAGCTAAAGAATTCACTTTAATATTACTTCAGCTTTCATTTTTAGGGAGGTAGATGGCGAGTACTTACTTATACCAACAGCATCAATAGATTCATATTTGTATGTGAACTCTCATGGGGTAATTGTACTTGAATGAGGAAAAGAACGGGGAAATTTATGAGATCAATACAATTTTCATATTGTAATGACAAGATCAAACCTTATACAGGTAAAGGGCAGTAGCTGTAACTTTTGAAGATTTTTTACACTTGTTTTTCCTTTTTATGTCAACTGCAGTTTTCTTGTTCTACTTAAAGCACATTGAAACTACTGTTTAGCCTTTCAATGCAGTTTCAGTATGTTAAGTACACTGTTATTGTTTACATTTTAATTCTAGTCCAGAATTCACTTATCAACGTTAACAATGCTGTTTATGCATGGACAGGCCGAGTTGACAAGCTGAACACTGTGTGTCTCAATTTGCTTTGGAAAATTTACACCAAAAACAAAAATGGTGAAGAATACAGCTACTTGCCCTTTAATCATGTAGGTGGGATAGAATGCCAGTGAAAGTTTCATGTTCATTGTCAACTGGAAGATCTCACAAGGCTGGTGTCATTAAGGACCTATCCAATAAAGATACTATCAGAAAATTCAATTTTCACCATAGGAATCAAAACAGAATGTATCTGAGTCAGGATATGGCCAATATTATTGATGCTGCTTCGAATTGGAATTTACTTACACTTTTGATTTACTTACAGTCCGACTCCAGAAATCAGTTGGGTGCGTGTTGATGCTGAACTGCCAGCAGACAGAGCAGGAACTGAATCATTTGGACAGACGCTTACTATTGAGAGAGTTGAGTTCAGTGATGAGGGCTCATACAAGTGCTCTGCAGCAAACGGTGTTGCTCCTGAAGCTCAGTGGCTTGTTGACGTCAAGGTTGAAGGTGAAGTTTCTTCAGCTAGATCATCTAATTAACCCTTTGAGCGCTGCAATTTTCTTCCGCCAACATTTTAGTGCAAAATTTTACCAATTTCTATGAATTTTTCTGTAATTTTTTGATAATTTTGGACCAAATGGACATCATATTTCATTTGCTACAGTTTTGTCTGAAAATTTTGGCAAAAATCTGAGAAAAATTGACAGGGCTTTATTTTATAAATGAGACAAAAATAGACTTTGGCACTCAAAGGGTTAAACCCCAGCTCGAAAAGGCCCGGGATCGGGATTAAATATGGTGTTAAGAAGATTATGAAGTGTTTTTGTCTTTTTTCTCCTTTGAAATTGCAATCATTATATAAATATGTTGCTAGATTTTTGGATTAAGTCCGCACTGGGCTTTAAGATGAAAAAAAAAGTCTGTATACATTGTCATGGACTGAAAGAAAAAGAATGGTTGGTAAACAATGAAGATCTGAAAAACGTACTGCAGATAAAAGTTGACCCAAACAGTCATGGTTGATTCTCAAGAGTACATTTTATTTTTAATCATATGAACCCTTTCACGCCCATTTCAATCAGTGTAGTTCTGTCCAATCTATTGAATACAATGGGAATATACCAAAATCTGGCGTTAAAAGGGTACAAACAAGATGCATGGTGTTGTGATGGTCAGAATTGAAGTTGTTGTATTTCATGAATCCAAATATGTCTCAAGGGCTTGCATTTTATGTACAAGAAGGATAGACTTCAAGCTGGCTGCAAACACCGATAACAGTATGTGTTTCCCTTCTTATGAATCTGATACAGCTGCCCCCTATTGGGAAGAGAAACCCAGGGACAAGACCATACCCCCAGATAGTGACTATACAATGGAGTGTAATGCTGGAGGAATCCCGCCACCAAATATCAAATGGTTGGAGAATGGAGGTGAAATACCTAGTCCAGGTATGTTTTATCTTTTGCATCTTTGTATTGGCTGAAGTGATGATGGGGTGTAAAATGTTATAGAATACAATTAGAATGTGGATTCTATATGTCTTTTTTAGTGCACACAGAATTCTGTTGTTCTGAATGTCAGGTTTATTAACAAATGTTTTGTTATGTATTTTTTTTTAATAAACAGACACAAACCCAAGGAGGAATATCCAAGGGAATCAAATTGTCTTCACCAATGCTAAAGTCAGTGACACCAGTGTGTACCAGTGTGTAGCAGAGAACACCCATGGGGAGATGATGACAAGCTTGTACCTCAATGTTCTTTGTGAGTTGATGCAATACTTTCACTTCAATTCAATTCAGTTAAATTTTATCAAATCACCTAGATTACAAGAAGAGATTGTGCCATTTACAATAACTTGTTTTTCCTCCTTTTCTTTCCCTGTCCACCAGCTGTTCCTGCTGAAATCAGAGAGCCACCACCCAAGGTTTCTTACGGTGTTGAAGGCAAGAGTGTCAGTATTGATTGTGATGGCTTTGGTTCTCCAGAACCTACCTTCACATGGTCCTTTGGAGGTCAGGTGAGTACACTTGGCCTTGAGCTTATAGTCTTTCCCAGTCTTTCTGATGATGTTCATTCTAGGTTGAAAAAGTTTCATTCTAAAGGTAATAAGCACCTCGAAAGTGAAAAACTTAAACTTTTGCTCAAACTTTCCACAAGGATACTTTCAGCCATTCTCTTTCAAAATTACAGAATAAACATCGGGGGTCACCGTGCAAACTTTGGTGCTAGAGAAACAAATTACCCAAACTTTATAGATATTTGAAATTCAAAATGGCTGCCATCCCTGTGTTAATGTTATGGATAAAATGTTCAACTTTTGTAAAACTAAGGCGATGAAAAGTTTTCTTACATCAAGAGCTGTAAAATGAACCCCCACAAGTGGTAGATCAGAAAAGAATCATAAAAGTTTGAGAGTCCGAATATCTGTCCCCCAAGGCACATTCTACCTTAATACGGTAAAAACTTGGTGTACAACTACAAGTCTACTAGTATAGGCACCTCAACTGCAAGTAAGGATTTGTTGAAATATACAAGCAGTGCTTGGAAAAGTGTCTGATAATCTGCTGCTAGCCGATTTGCTTTGCCATATTTGTGGGTCATCAAGCAACTTTTAAATTAGCTGGCTGGTATGACTTTCATTAAAGTCCCAAGTTCATTGTCTTCTGATGCAGGCTTTGTCAGGTGGTCGATATGAAATTGTATGGAATGGCACTCTGATCATCAGTGACTTGACCAAGAGTGATGCGGGCCAATATACATGCAGTGTTGAAAATGAATTTGGTCGAGATGATGCCAGTGGCAAACTTAGAATCAAAGGTACGTCTGTCTGTTCCAAATATAATTCAATAAACTTATGAAACTGGGGATGCTTGACATGACCTCGTGTCATTGTTTACCGAACAATATCAGCAGCGGTTGTTTATGTGGTTTATTCTGTACATGCATACACAAGGTATATGTTTTGTCAGACATCCATAGGACAAAATGGGATCATGAGGGGTGTGGGTGCAAAAAGATCAGTCTCATTTTAATAACTCAAAAATATCAGGTGGTTGCTACAAAATATGTAAAGTCACATATTGTTGTTCCATTTCCACCCTGTTCACCCCCATTCCCTGTAAACAGTCTCGTTCCTTTTCCACCCTGTTCACCCCCATTCCCTGTAAACAGTCTCGTTCCTTTTCCACCCTGTTCACCCCCATTCCCTGTAAACAGTCTCGTTCCTTTCCACCCTGTTCACCCCTATTCCCTGTAAACAGTCTCGTTCCTTTTCCACCCTGTTCACCCCCATTCCCTGTAAACAGTCTCGTTCCTTTTCCACCCTGTTCACCCCATTCCCTGTAAACAGTCTCGTTCCTTTTCCACCCTGTTCACCCCCATTCCCTGTAAACAGTCTCGTTCCTTTTCCACCCTGTTCCCCCCATTCCCTGTAAACAGTCTCGTTCCTTTTCCACCCTGTTCACCCCCATTCCCTGTAAACAGTCTCGTTCCTTTTCCACCCTGTTCACACCCCATTCCCTGTAAACAGTCTCGTTCCTTTTCACCCTGTTCACCCTATTCCCTGTAAACAGTCTCGTTCCTTTTCCACCTGTTCACCCCCATTCCCTGTAAACAGTCTCGTTCCTTTTCCACCCTGTTCACCCCCATTCCCTGTAAACAGTCTCGTTCCTTTCCACCCTGTTCACCCCCATTCCCTGTAAACAGTCTCGTTCCTTTTCCACCCTGTTCACCCCCATTCCCTGTAAACAGTCTCGTTCCTTTTCCACCCTGTTCACCCCCATTCCTGTAAACAGTCTCGTTCCTTTTCCACCCTGTTCACCCCTATTCCCTGTAAACAGTCTCATCCACATTCATAATAATGGGTTTAAGCCTAACCATGATAGTGACAAGGTTGTAGATTCCCCGATATTATTATGTGTATAATCATTTGAGTATCATGCAGTTATTAGTGAGTCAGAGTTAATATCACTGAAGCATTCTGGTGAGGTAGGACTGATGCGTAGCTTTGAAGTCATGTACAACAGCAACTGCGATGGGCAGTCTTGAAAGTAGATAGGCATTTCTTACGAAAGCTGGATGTGTTCTTTGATAGATCCTGATCAATCAGTGATAATCATTTCATAGTACAGCAGTTATTAAATGATATAAATTCCTGCATAGACATGAAAGTTTGTAAAATATACAATATCAATGCATTAGTTTCAGGCTTTGCCTCATGAGACTTCCCTCAACTGTCTTTGTTCTTGTCACAGATAAGACAGAAATTGTCCAGCCTCCCCAAGACACTTTTGTACGGGAAGGTGAGCGTGCTCAATTCCAGTGCTCCATCACCCATGATTCGTCACTGGAACTTGTTGTATCCTGGGAGAGGGATGGAGTTCGTCTGGAGACTGAACTGGCTACATCACGGTATACCATTGGAGATGATTCTTCCTTGATTATCAGTAGAACTCAGATGTCAGACACAAATGACTATGTTTGTGTTGCACAAACTGAACTGGATGAAGCCAGAGCATCTGCAAAGTTGACAGTGCAGAGTAAGTACAAGGTTTGCACAGAGATAGCTATGAGGCAAATTTCTCTTGCCAAGTCATTGATAAGTGAGTTTTCGTAATTACAATCTCTATTATCATTGAAAAACTGCTATTAGTGAAGTTCTATGTAATATGTTCTGTTTGGTGAATACAAAACTTTAAAGAAAACCCTAGAGAGAATTCTGTTGTCATTCAAAAAAGTGAACATTGTTCAATGTCCTTTACAAATTATGCCCCATGTTTTTCTTCTGCAAAAGTATTTCAATTATTATGCCTTGCTCAGAAACATCCAAAACTTACAGTTGATTTGGACGCTTTATATAGTCCTATTTCTCCCAAAGGTGTATTTGCTCACAGATGTCCACAATCACCAGGGCAAACTTTGTCTAAAGTAAGTGCGGTACAAAACGCAGATCAGACAAACTCCAAGACATTCCATTTGATTTAATACGTCATCTGTTCAGTGCACAATGGATGGTTATTGTTGACTGTTTGCAATGGTAAAAAGCTGCTATGAACATATGTCATATTTTTGGGTATCCTATGCAGAGAAGAGCATTTCAACAAAATTAACAAAGACAAACAAGATTATAAAGTCATCACACAGATAGTTAAAGGGCTTTGCATAGAGAACTTGGAGATGACCTGTAGATTTCTTTTTTACCGTCAGATGTACCATCAGCACCGTTGAATGTCCAGGTTGACAACGCTAATGACATTGAACTGGATCTCATCTGGTCACCGTCTGAGCCAAACAACTCACCAATAGAGGCATATATCATCCAGTATGCCACTGCTTTCACTGGCTTTAGTGAGTGGAAGCAACTGACGGAGGTAGCAGGAGATCAAACCCAAACCACAATGAACCTTTCACCATGGGTAACCTACAAGTTCCGTGTGATTGCTAAGAATGGAATTGGCAACTCTGCCCCCAGCGAAGAGGTTGGAGAATACAGTACTTCGCCAGCTCCTCCAGAAAAAAATCCTTCCAAGTTGCATGGAAAAGGAGACTTGCCATCAAATATGATTATCACATGGGAGGTATGTATTATCAGTGTTTGTAATGGCTCTAGAGCACTAATTAATTTCCCATAGGCCACCACAGTAGTGTTGAGCTCAATTTCCCTGTTTTAAAACATTCAGCAGCACGATTCCTCTTGACAGGTATTAGGTCAATGTCAGCTTGACTACTGATGAATTTTTCGTGTGGGCAAGGCCACGGAAATTTAGAGTTAGTGATGAAAATAGCGCCCCCAACTGTTTTTGTACAGAAATTTGTGTTCATTGCTACAATGTCATAAGCCTAGTATGACTCCTAGTATTACCACAGAATGTTACAGCCATCTTTCACAACACTCTGCATTTTGATTCAAGCAGACAATGATCTTGGCAAAAAATGTTTCAAATCCAAGCTCAAAACAAATGACATTGCAGGTATCAAAATTCATAGCTCAGGATTATTGTTCACCTTAACTGTTTGATTAACAAACCCGGAAGTGAATTACTGGTCTTGTAGCTGGTCTTGTTACTGCTATTTAAGTGCCTCTTATTTCAGTTCTGGACATACAAGGTAACATTAACACAGACAAATATTATCATCGGAGTAAAAATTACATCATATTATACGTAACAAATTTATTTGCTGTGTACATTTGGTGGTAAAATATTGGCAAAGAAATGAGGCTTTGTAGTCCACGGTGGTTGAATATTAATGACTATCATTAAAAGACCATTGGCTGCAAATTCTCTCATTATTTTACTTAAAAGTAGAATGCAGTTCATGTAAGTGTATTCACTAAAGGATGTGTATACAAGTGTTATTGTAGTATGCACAGACTAAAACTATATATACAAGTTTGAACAAGATAAATGGTAAATGATTGTCCCATTGAAATATTGCCATGTCTATACAAATGTACACAAAAATGTTGGACATAGTACTCAATCCTCACAGAAACTAAATGTTGCCAATCACCAGATCTATTACTAAACACTCCGATCATCCCTTTTATTTTCTGTTTTACCTCATAATATGACTGAGTTTTTGGAAATGAGGGAAATGTAGTATGAAGTAAAAAATTTTGAATTTTAATAGCCTGACCTTTACGGTCACATGTGAATGCTGTTGACTGCAGTAAAAGGCTCTTTCATTGGATGGATAAAAGTCTATCTCAGAAAATTTGAAGATAGTTTGACGTCAACAACATATCAAATCATACAGCTGGTCAAACTTCATCACGTGCACTCACATGTCTACTAGCCTATGAATAGATTTGACTTCACTTATAATAACACTCTCCCGATGGTGGTAATTACACTCACACAGTCATAAACACTCTCATATAACAGATGAACATCAGAGATCAGCATAGAGGTTCCACTCTTTACTTGTTACAACCGGGACACAGAACAATTGCATAACATGTTGAGCTATATATATATATATATATCTTCAAAAAATTCCACATTTATATCATTGTCTGAAATAACATTTTTGACTTATAAATAATTAATGTATGACAGATCAGACAGGAATAACAATAAGAATCAGAAATAGCTACAGAGTAACGATGAATGAATTAGATAATCATATTTAGTGTGGTATTGTTATACTCATCCTTTATGTAATTATCATTAACTGTTTGTGTGCAGGTAAATATAGTATTGTTATACTCATCCTTTATGTAAATAGACATATCATTAACTGTTTGTGTGCAGGTAAATATAGACATATCATTAACTGTTTGTGTGCAGGTAAATATAGTATGACAAGACTGAATGACACTACCCCCATGCTAACCTACAGAACAATCCAACACTATCCTGCGGAGTATCTTTGTATTTGTTCATCATGAAAGGCTCCCCAGACAAGCAGTGATTAATGCCATCAGGAAGATTGGCCCATCGTTCATCTGGTGTAGTTTAGAATTCCATTTTAAAACCTGTGTTCCTGAGAAGTAAATGTCCCTCGAAATATAAAATAGTGGAATGCTCTATCTTTCTTCATCAAATATTCTACCTTCATGACTCATTACTGTGGTTTGTATTTGTTAAATGACTTTGTTTTCTCTGTGTATTTTACTTTCTAGCCCGTTCCCCAAGAAGATCACAATGGGCCTGACTTCAGGTACAATCTAAGATACCGTAAGCAGGGAGAGACCGACTGGGAAGATGAAGTCATCAGTAACTGGCAGGAGAACAGGTTTATTGTGGAGAACACCCCTACATTCCAAGCGTATGATATTTCCATTCAAAGTGAAAACTCTGAGGGACCTTCACCTCAGCCAGTCCTCACTGTTGGCTTCTCAGGCGAAGATGGTAATTATATTCCATTTCGTTGATTCAGTTTGATCATATGTAATTCTTTGTTTACTCTGCGCTCTCCCCACATGCTGTGTGTAACAACACACAGATTTTGATATCATTCAAGTGAACATATCTTGATATCAAATGAAAATCATGTTGTCAATACCTGGCAATGAAAAAGGGTGGCAAAAATTACAAGAAAATAAAAAGGTCAAGAATCCATATTGACATCTAGGTATTAATGTTGGTCAGCTAAGAATGTTAGCATTTTGGTATCATTGGTGATGTGTTTGTTTCTTTTTTGTATTGCAACACTTTCACATATGATGGATATGTAGCCTAACATAATACAATCAGTTCGCATTCACATCTACTCTGCCAGCTCCTTGTCATGCTGTGTTGACTTCACTTGTCTCCAGAAGCCATCAGCCAAGTCACCTCACCAAGAGATTTTCAAATCCTATAGTATGGAAACAGTTTAAAGATCTCATTCATTCAAAAACCATTCAGTCTTGTTGAGCATTTCTCATTAGGTTACAAGATGCCATAGTTATAAAGAAATCAGAATTATGATGTTGTAATATATTCTCGGAGATGCATAGTTAAAAAGAAATCGGAATTATGATGTTGTGACATACCCTCAGAGAAGTTAAACCTGGAAACTTGGCACATATGAATCACATATTTCTCAAAGCATATGTTGTAAGAAGAGTTGGCTGATGTGCTTCACTGAGGGTCCTACATCAATCAAACCTTTGAGTGCTGTAATTATTCCCACCAAAATTTTAGTGCACTATCATACCAAATTTTATGAATTTTCAATTGTTTGATAATGTTAGATCACATGGATACAACTTTCCATTGGTTAAAGTTTTTGATTGAAACTTTGGGGACAATCTGAAAAAAACATTGTCTGCAGTAATAATGTGTATTCATTGTTGTACAGCTCCTAAAGGTGTGCCAACCGATGTTAAGGTGGAAGTTGTGAACTCAACTTGTTTAGAAGTCACCTGGAATCCCATTAAGGCAGAAGATGCCCAGGGAGAAAATATCCAGTACAAGGTATGTCATGACAATCAGCAAGACGTAGGTCAACATTGTGGCAGCTATAGCATTATTAAATAATACCACTTAGACAACCTAATAAAAGTCTAGTGACAGACCTATTTCATTTTTTATTTTGTGTATATATGTATCATCGATATGATATTGTACATCTTCTGGCTTTGTGTGCTACCTTTTTACTTGTCCACATGTGCCATATGCTGAGCTCAAACTTGAAGATTGTAATCTGTGCTGGTAGTTGTTGTGTGGTGTGTTGGCACTGTGGTTTGTTGGTAATGTTGTTTGGTGTGCTGGCACTGTTGTGTGGTGTGCTGGCACTGTATGTTGTGTGGTGTGCTGGCACTGTATATTGTGTGGTGTGCTTGCACTGTTGTGTGATGTGCTGGCATAGCTTTGTGATGTGCTGGCACTGTATGTTGTTTGGTTTGCTGGCACTGTTGTGTGGTGTGGTAGCACTGTGGTGTGGTGTGTTGTGGTGGCACTATGGTTTGTTGGAACTGTGCTGTGGTTTGCTGGCACTGTATGTTATATGGTGTGCTGGCACTATGATGTGTGGTGTGCTGACACTGTATGTTGTGTAGTGTGCTGGCACTGTATGTTGTGTAGTGTGCTAGCACTGTATGTTGTGTTGGTGTGCTAGCACTGTATGTTGTGTTGGTGTGCTAGCACTTTATGTTTGTTGGTGTGCTGGCACTGTATGTTGTGTTGGTGTGCTGGACTCTATGTTGTGTTGGTGTGCTAGCACTGTATGCTGTGTGGTGTGCTGGCACTGTATGTTGTGTTGGTGTGCTGGCACTGTATGTTGTGTTGGTGTGCTGGCACTGTATGTTTTGTGCTAGCACTGTATGTTGTGTGGTGTGCTAGCACTGTATGTTGTGTTGGTGTGCTGGCACTGTATGTTGTGTTGGTGTGCTAGCACTGTATGTTGTGTTGGTGTGCTAGCACTGTATGTTGTGTAGTGTGCTGGCACTGTATGTTGTGTAGTGTGCTTGCACTGCTTTGTTGCGTTTATGGCAGCCTCTCTTGCTTTCTGAGCTTTCTGAATGGATTCCCATTTAAACCATGACAGGTGATATACTCAAGTGAGCCTATCAAAGATCAGAGAAAGAAACGACAAGCTGAAAAGGAAGAAGAAGTCTTTAAAGAGTCACCCGGTGTACTGACTGGGCTCACACCATATTCTAAATATTCAATTCAAGTACTTGCATTCAACAACGCTGGTGAAGGAGACCCTAGCACTCCGGCTTTTGTGATATCAACACCAGAAGGAAGTGAGTATTTAAATCAACCATTGATATAGCATACACATCTGTTTTGAAAAAGAACCAACTGAATTTCTATGTTGACTTTGAGTGGGCCAATAGCTCACAAGATATTTTATGCATTGCATCTATACAGCTTACAGAGTAAAGTGAACAAGAGGTTAAAGAGGACACCTTACCTCTATTGATGTCATCTACTTTTGATCTTGCAATCTTATGACAAACCAACATCACACAACAAATCTTGTCTTTCCTATTATGAGTAGGATTGTCTCAATTTTTTCCTTTTCCTTTTGAACAGCTCCGGGTCCCGTGTCTGACTTTGAAGTAACAAGCTTGTCAGGTGGTATGTACCTGAATTGGGGTCTCCCTGAAAGTCCAAATGGCGTCCTAATAGGATACATCATCAAGTATTCCAAATGTGAGTTATCTTTACAAACCATTTTTTCACCCCTGACATTCTGAATCCCAAGGGCTACACCCCAAAGGTATTGGTTTTTGGAATTTTCCGTGTGTGTATTTTTATGGGACTGTACTGTTTAGCTTTTCTGCCTACAAATCTTTATTTACAAATTTTGTAAAATGTATGCCTGCATGCTTGTAGAAAATGACGTTATTGTATAAATTATTGTTGAGCTGAAGAGGTTTTTGCTTTGATTCATAGACAACTTGTATTTCATTGACAATCAAGTAAATATCAATCTTGCTTGTGTAAAATTTTCCATGTGTTACTTTAAACCACTCACCTAACTACCTTTCAAAATTCTGAGATGGTGCAAAATAAAGATTTTAATTACACTGGACTCATCTACTTGTCGTAGCATGCTTTTTCACGGTAAATAAATAAAAATATTCTTCTCAAGATAATATTGAATTCTAATGTGGTTTTCTGTAAACCCTTACATTGTGTAATCTTTTGAAAATATCCACAGCAATGTACTCTCTTGCTTACGTTTTCCACTCTTTCTGTCAGCAGTTCGAGGTACGGAGAGTGGCACTGAGAAAGAGGAACCCATTTCAGACCCGTTTATCTTCAGGAAGAAGATCGGTGGCTTGGCAGCAGAGGAGGAGTACCGTGTCAGTATAGCAGCACGTACCAATGCTGGAGATGGTGAATTCACAACAAAGAGTACCATTACAAGAGTCATGGGACGTAAG